>NC_041218.1:90186424-90202446 GCF_002837175.3 Physeter macrocephalus
GGAGGCCACAACAGTGAGAGGCCCGCGTACCGCAAAAAAAAAAAAAAAAAAAAAAAAAAAAAAAAAAAATATTATGATGGTGGTAATAACATAGAAATACCTGTACTACATTGTTAACTGAACAGGGCAGAATCCAAAACTTTGTATCAGTTTGATTATTACCCTTTTAAAATCAACACGTTTTTCTTAAAACATACAGAGAAAAAGACTGAAAGCAAAGTTTTGTTTGTCTGGGGCTGGCTGTCTGGGGGACTGTGGATGTCTCCTTTAGTTCTTTCTTTCTTAAACTTCTCTTTTTTTCCAATTTCTAAAAATTCTTTATAATATACACATTGATATGGGAACATATGTATATGTATAACTGATTCACTTTGTTGTAAAGCAGAAACTAACACACCATTGTAAAGCAATTATACTCCAATAAAGATGTTTAAAAAAAAATAGAGTTACAGAATGAATGCAGAGGGAGTTATCCAAAGAGAGGGGTGGTGCCGACACTTAGTGACCATATACCGCAAATTCAAGGCAGAGAGATGGTACAAAGGTTTTTGATTGGTTCCGGGGCTGGATTACTGAGGCCAGGGGCCAGGAAGAGTGGGGGCAGGAGGGGAGAACATCTGTCTGTCTTCTCAAAGTTGTTAGTATTATTTCAATGGGAAGTATATGATAGGCTCCAGTTCAGATTCTCAGTTCAACTCCACTGGCCTGTTTCCTCCAAATTTCGTGGTAGTACCCCAAGTTTTGTTTTGTTTTACGTTTTCATGATTTAGGTGTGTGTGTGTGTGTGTGTGTGTATGTGTGTGTGTGTAGGTATCTTAGAAGAAGCCTGAAAGAGGCTGAGTCAGGGATTGACAGCCAGATGCTCTTTTTTTTTTCTTTTCAGCATTCATTTCCTTTGGTGCATATTCATTAACTTTGATCCTCCCTAGCTTTATTGTGATAGAATTGACAAAATAACCGTGTGTAAGTTTAAGGTGTATAACGGATGATTTGATAACTGTATATACTACGAAATGATTACCACAATAAGGTTAGTTAACACATCTGTCACCTTGCATAATTACCTTTTTGTGTGTGTGTGGTGAGAACGTTTAAGATCTACTCTCTTAGCAAACTCCAAGTATATAATAAAGTACTGTTAACTATAGTCACTAAGCAGTGTATTGGATCCCCAGAACTTACTCATCTTATAACTTGAAGTTTGTACCCTTTGTACAATCTCTCCCCATTCCCCCATCTTCCAGCCCCTCATGACCACCATTCTACCCTTTTTCTGTGAGTTCGACTTTTTTAGAGTTCACATATAAATGAGATCATGTGGTATTTGTCTTTCTTTTTCTGACTTATTTCATTTAGCGTAATGCCCTCAAGTTTCATACACTTAGGTTGTTTCCATGTCTTGGCTATTGTGAATAATGCTGCAGTGAACATGGGGGTGCAGATATTTCTTTGAGACAGTGATATCATTTCCTTCAGGTAAATATCCAAGAGTGGAATTGCTGGATCGTATGGCAGTTCTATTTTTAATTTTTTGAGGACTCTCCATACTGTTTTCCATAGTGGTTGCACTAATTTACATTCCTACCAACAAGGTATAAGGGTTCCCTTTTTTCCACATCCTTGCCGACACTTGCTATTTCTTGTCTTTTTGATAACAGCCGTTAACAGGTGTGAGGTGATATTTCCTGATTATTAGGAAGAGCACTTGAACAAAAACCAGAAGACCTGATTCCTTCACTACCCAGCTGCATGACTTGAACAAATTATTTAACTTCTCTTTGTGTCTGTATTATCCATTGAAGAACCTAACTTGTCCACAGGGTTGCTGTGAGAATCAACTGGATAACATAAAATAATGAATGTGTAAACAAGTTAAAAGTTAACATAAATTTAGTGAATAAAGGGAATAATAATCCATAAATTGAAATGTTGCACCATTAAACTGACCAACTAAGTCATTTTTGAGTTATAACACATCTTTTTAAAGATTCAAACAAGGTCATGCAAAGGACATAAACAGTATATTATTTTGCAGCAGAGAGACAAGTATGTGTAATAATGTACTTAATATTGTGTTGATTAATATGGATGATACAAAGATAATCACCAAACAATCTTGATAACTCTACAGGGAAGCAGCTAAAAAGGATATTAGTAGACATGTAAATTAAAACATTTGAAGGATGGATTGGCAAAGCAAAATGTCTAATGCTGATGTATCTTGAGCGCCTCAGTGTGATTCTGAGTGATTTTCAGAAGTGATTCATTTCCTCAATCATGTAAGAGTATTATAGAACCCAACCAGAAATTATTTTAATGGAAAATATCTTCTGTGCTTTAAACACTGCAGAATAGAGAAGGCATACTGACTATGTCCTCATAAAAGTAGACTCTTTCCAAATGGATTACTTTCATTGACGGTATTCTAATTAAGATGTAATATGAGCTTAGGTGTATGAAACATAACTCTGTTCTCATGCTTGATCAGTTGGTTTTGAATGTGTTAACCTCTCGATTTATGACTTACAAGTTCAGCTCTAGGTTCCAGTAGGTTTTTTTAATCGATAATAATGTTGATCACTTATCTTTATATGTGAAAGGATTAACAAGAGAATAGATAGCTATTGTGCCATTGACTGTATTATGAATATCTTGAAGTCATTACTCAGAATGGCAGGTTATTTTGGCTAGATATATCCTTCACAGGAGAACAACAGAAAAGGCTTATTAGCGTAACTTTTTGACAAAAGGTGGTAGGAGGGAAAGATAATTTATATAGCTTTTGTATGTTTTTGGAATTAATAGTCTTAATTCTCTGAAACATACAGGTAACATGTATGTCCTTCAAGGACCCTCCCCACTCTTTCCTAAAAACACCCATCATAGGGTCTTCCCTGGTGGCGCAGTGGTTGAGAGTCCGCCTGCCGATGCAGGGGACACGGGTTCGAGCCCCGGTGAGCCATGGCCGCTGAGCCTGCGCGTCTGGAGCCTGTGCTCCGCAACGGGAGAGGCCACAACAGTGAGAGGCCCGCGTACCGCAAAAAAACAAAACAAAACAAAAAAACACCCATCATAGACCTAATTGAGGCTTAGAAGTAACAGTTTCAGAACAATGGAAATAGGCTGCCCTATTACATTCGACTAAAAGTATTCTATAGATAAGGACTCTTCTGCTAATAAATAACATTTTTTCCCTTTTTTTCTTTCTATTGAAGTATAGTTGATTTACAATGCGTTAGTTTCAGGTGTACAGCAAAGTGATTCAGTTGTACATACATATATATATATATATTTTTTCAAGTAGATACCACTTATTTATCAGAGGTCTGTCATTAGCATGTTTATAAGGAGATTTGAACCAGTCACTTGCCTTCTTTCTTTCCAAAGTTCTTCATCCCCTTCTGGTCCACCCCACAACCCATGCACAATAACAGAAGAGAATGGATTGCAAACCTGCTCTTGATCTACTTACTTCCTGCAAGCTTAGAGGAAGAAATGGTAGCTACTGGTCTCTTTGCAAAATCAACTACTGGCTTAGAATATGTCAGGTAAAGGAAAGGAAAGGGATAGGCTCTGGCTTATTGCCACCTGCAGATTCCCTCCTCCTCAGACCAGTCAGGATGGTGGCCAGCATCAGGCAGCAGAATGAGGCCCCAGACGGTGCTGATCAACTTCTTCCCTCATATGAATTTGATGTTGTTAAGCCAACATTGACATAAAGGCTGTGATGTATGTGTCACATCCCTACCTTGTTTGCCTAAGATGTGCCTGTTTCTCCAGTTGGCCCTCATAATTTGGTTCTTCTTCTCTGAATCCTCAACATCCACAAACGATTACACTAAGGTTTAGAAAGCACTTATTTGTCAAGTACTCTGCCAAGGACTTTTTATATTAGTTCATTTAATTCTCAGAGCAACCCTATGGGGGAGATCCAATTTTGTAGGTGAGGCAGCTGAGGCACAGAGCAGTAAGATAACTTGCTTAAGGTCACATAGTCAGAGGTAGAGTGGGAATTGGAACCCAGGTGGTCTTGTTCCAGAGGCCATGCTATTGAGGAGTGCGTTCCTGCTTTCTCTAAGAGAAGTTGGCTCTGTGTTCCTCACCTCTGGTAGAACCTTTCTGGGATGCCCCAAATGGTGGTGTGTTCTTCACTACAAACAGTGTTTACTCATAGAAATACCATCTCACATTGTTTTTAGTATCTTAGGGTCATTGTTTATGACTCTTTTCTATTCCCATCATTGTCAAACACCAGGCAAGGCTTCCGATTCACAGGATCACCTTTTGCTAGGAAATTTTTTTTTTTTAACTTCCCATTTGACACACTGGCCAGATTAATTTCTTTTCTGCAGAAAAAGTGATTTAAAGTATAAAACTCTCTCGCTTATTAGAAAGACAGACTTTAAAGAAGTATAATATTACAGTAGAGATGGGCTAGTGAAATGAATCCCTTTATCTCCTTTAAATGTGGCACGGCATTTCTCCATTATTTCAGTGAAAGAGACCTGTATCACACAAAAGTTTATTTTTTCTTTGGAACCTGTTTGTTGGCATTTAGTGTGAATAGTAGGTGGAGAATCATATTTATACCGAAAATGATTAACCATCAGTCACAGCAGCTTTCATGCGTTATCCATGTGAAAAATATGCTCTTAGAATTTCCATTTTGCATTTTAAGAAACATATATAGCTTCAGGAATAAGAAGAGGAAATTGCAGCTGGTGAGTTTTTCAGGATCCATAGCAGAGGAATTTCTGTGTGGTTTTCTTAAAGGATCCCGCAGAAGGAGAACATTGTTAGGCATTTCATAGAATTTCTTCGGAGACTCTATATTCTGAGCAAAACATGATTGTGCCCCAAACTGAGGACAGGTAACTCTGAAATGAAGCTCAGCTGGCCTGATATTTTTAAGAAAATTGTAAGGGAGACACTATGTGCAATCAATTAAATTGTTCTTTTTCCCCCTTTCAGAAGACAGAAACAAATTGTAAAAGCAGAGTTGCTGCTGAGAATGTAAATTGGCTAGAGTATCTCTTTATGTTGTTAGATTTATGCATAAGTTGTAGATGGCACAAAGTCTTACTGACCTTAGCAGCTAAGCAGTGATCCAAAACAGGCTCGTTGCGTTCAATTTCACGCTGCCAACCAGCAGCCTTAACGCTTCGGTTTTGAGGGTTGAATTCTCTTACTTTTAAAAGAACTTTGACAAATTCAGATAATGTTGCCATCTAAAATTTTTTATCCACCATTTCAAATGAGTGTGTTTCCAGTATTTAATAACGGCATTGCTCAGAATGTGTTTGGATTTAATGGTTGTTAGCATTCCTTCATGAGTCACCCTGAGAAGAAAACAAGTTGCCCCATATCGTTATACCACTGTGAATGTTAACTCTGATTAGCATATAATTGAGATCATGATGAAAAACAATGAGTGCAGAAATTGATTTAAGAGCATAACTTTTTATTCATCAACTGGTGTCGGTTTGAGCAGAGGCAAGAAATTGGAAATCGAAACAGAAAAGTGGGAGAATAAATTCTTAATCCTGCATCAAGGACACTTGCTTACTCATATAATTATTAATAATTTAACCATTCAACAACAACTGTTTGTTAAGCATTTTCTGTTTGTGATGCCTGTGCTACGTGCTAACACAAAATAATTAAGATTCAATTTGACTTGAGAGCTCGGTTGAGTGGCTGTCACTCTTAACTATTCTGTGAATGATGTGTGACGTGTTTTTTTCCTTACTACCAGAATGGTAGATGGATTCACTATCCCCAAACACTATTTTGAAATTCCTACTAAGAAAATAATAAATTATAGTATCAGATTGGAGGCAGACTTTGAGTCATTGTTTCTTTCCTTCTCATTTCTTCCAGAATTTTTGAAAATTAAGAAAATTATATAATAATATGGAAGACAATTATGAAAAATTGATAAAGCAGAGCTATTCCCTCACCCCAACCCCAATATAATATTCCCCTAATTTCCATTTTTTGGCTACCTAAGAATATATTTTCACATGCTTACAATCATAAAATACATTCTATTTTCTATCCTACTTTTTTCATTTAATGTGATACATAAATATATTTTTAATTAGTAGATTTTTGGGGAACAGTCTTAGATTTACAGTAGAATTGGGCAAAAAGTATAGGGAATTCCGTATTACCTTCACCCCCTGCCGAGACACAGTTTCCTCTATTGACTTCTTGCATTTGTGTGGTGCATTTGTTATAATACACTTGATGAGCCAGTACTGATACACTGTTATTAACTACAGTCCACAGTATACACTGGGTTCACTCTTTGTGTTGTACATTTGTTCTTCAGTTGATGAATGGATAAACTCTGGTACATCCAGAATATTATTCAATTATAAAAAGAAACGTGTTATCAAGCCGTATGACTGATATCCCTGTAAGAGGGGAGAGACACACAAGGAAGAGATGGCCACATGAAGATGAAGGCACAGAGTGGATGCCAAGGATCACCAGCAAACATCAGAAGCTAGAAGGACCAAGGAATGATTTTCCCCTGCAGGTTTCAGAGGAGGCGTGGTCCTGCCAACACTTTGATTTTGGACGCCTGGCCTCCAGAACCATGAGAAAAGAAATTTCTGTTGTTTTAAGCCACCTAGCTTGTGGGACTTTGATACAGCAGCTCTAGCAAACTAATATGCTACTCACAACCGAATCACATACTCGCTGCCCTCTCTGTCTCCAGAGAGAAACCTTCCCTGGCCCCTCTTTCTGGCTCACCAGCTCCTCTTTAAAGCATGGCAGGGGCATCTGAGCAGTGACTTCTAGGACATATGCCCATGCCCTAGCTGCAGGGAAGGCTAGGAAAATGAGGAGCTGGCATTTTCTGCTTCTATAGCCTCTCAATGAAACTCATAAGGTATGGAATTCTCCCAATGTTAGGAAGGGGCTCAAATGCCAGGCAACCAAAAGGAATGACAAGAGTCTGATATGATTGACTTTATAATTATGAACTTTAAGGGCTGCATAATATTCCGTCATGTTGATGCTATTTCTAAAAAGCTTTTTTCTATTTTTACGGGCAGTCAGAGTAACTTCCAGATTGCTATTATTTTATATAGTAACATATGTATGCCTATATGTTTTTGCTTCTGTTGAGCCATGTCTTGAATGGAATATTACAGCCTTCATGACTCCAACTACATATTCATAGATTTCTTTTCAAAAACATCTTCTCACTTTATAACTTCACGGATAGTATACATGTGTGCCTGTTTGATCATAATCCCAGGATTAAGTGATTTTTAAAAAAGTTTCTTTGTATTTAATTGGTAAATACGTTAAGGTTGCTTTGATTCACATTTACTTGATCTTTAGAAGGAACAAATATTTTTCCACATGTAGTTTACACTTTGCATTTCTTCTGGTCTGATTTTTTTGGGGCCTTGCCATTTTTTGAAGGACGTATTTAAACAAGCACTTTTTAGATATTAGTATTGAGAGGCATTAAGTTGCTGCCAGTGTTTTTGCTGAGGATCAATCAAATTGTATGTGAAATAGCTAAGAAAACAATCCTTTTTTTCCAAGTTACATTAATTAAAATATATGAGGAAGTCCTATCCTTATGGCATGCCTAATATGCCATAAAATGCTTAGCAGTGCCTGACCCAGAGGAAGTACACTGATATGCTCCGTAAAATGTCAGCAACTACTAACTTTCATGTTATTTTTATGTTGTGGTTATTTTCTGTTCTTCTTAAGGAAAGTAAAATCAAAACTTTATTTACTCATTGCTTCAACAAATATTTCCTGGAGGCAAGAGACTGCACCAGGCACCGTAGATGATTCAACAATGAACATGGATCAAGTGGCTTTGAGTTAAGAAATGAGAAAACTTGCCAAGAACTAAAATACATTGTCATAAGCCTCCTAAAAAAGAACTGTGATACAATGTGATAAACCTCCTAAAAGTGATACAGATTTTCTTAGGATTTTAGAGAAGGGAGAAGTCACTTCAGAGCAAGAGTCCAGAAGGCTTCAGAGAAGGGAAGGATTGCACCCTACCCTATAAGAGTGAGTGTGATTTCAATGAACAGAGATGGAGTGGAAGCATTCCAGGCAGCGGGTATGGCATGGGGAGGACATAGATAGGAAAGCATAAATCATGCTCCAAGAATGAGAAATAATTAGTGATATTCTAGCTAAAAGATAGTGAATCCCTTCCAGGGTGGCAGGCACTGTGCTAACTCTGCACTGCACGTGCATTATCTACTTAAATCCTTAAAGCAAGCCTACCAGACAAATACCATTATTGTTTCCATTTTATTGATGAAAAAAACCATAGCTCAGAAAGGTTATGTAATTTACCCAGGGTTACACAGCTACAAGTTATGGAGTTCGTAGCTTGAATCCTTATTTGTCTGACTCCAGAGCCCAAGCTCTTTACCGTGTGTGAGAAAATTGTTTCACACAGTAAGACTAGCAGATCCAATTCGGTTGCAGTTTAGAATGCAAGTTGGATAGTGATGAAAGAAAACAGAAGAGGTATACTGGTGAAAACCTCTGGAGGGTGCTTAAGTGTCAGGTGAAGAGGTTTGAACTTCATTTAGCAGGGACTAGAGTGCCATGGGGGTTCTGAGCAGCACAGAGATAGGTTCAGAATGTTACTTTGGAAGGGCAATCTGGTGATATTGTGTAGGACTTTTTGAAACAGAGATCCTAGAGTTAAGGAGATCAGTTAAAGAGAGAAATTGCCATTGGTGAGGTAACCAGAGCTTGAAATACAGCTGAGAGATTGATATAGAACAATTGAGAATTGGAAAGACATATTTCTGAGATGAGTTAACAGAATTTAGTGACCCATGGAAAATAGGGAAAGGGAAAGAAAAAGAAGAAGTCAAAGATGGATTGGTGTTTCAGATCTGGATGACTGGAGGATTATGATACTACTAAAAACACAGATATAGATGTTAAAAGGAGAATGGATTTTAGGGAGAAGATTATAAACTTGACATTAGACATACTGATTTTGAAGTGGATATCTCCAACAAAAAGTTCAAAATTCAGAATTAGAACTTGGAAGAAGGATGAAGCTAAAGCTACAGGTTTGGGGGTTCTCTGAGTGAAGATTTTAGTTGAGGGCAGTAGCCATATGCATTGGCTGAAGTTGTGGAAAAGGATGAGAGGGAGGCTGGATGCCCAGGAATATCACAGTGAGGGGGAAAGAGGAAGAAAAAGGGGCAGGGAGAAACACAGAAAGTAACCTGTGATAAGTAAGTAAGTAAGTAAGTCTTCTTTGTGTTTGTTTTTTTTTTTAAGACACTAAGTAAGTCTTCTCTGTTTGTTTGTTTTTTTAACAACTTTATTAGAGTATAATTGCTTTACAATGGTGTGTTAGTTTCTGCTTTATAACAAAGTGAATCATATATACATATATATCATATATATATACATATATATGATATATATGTATATATGTATACATATATATGTATATATATATAATCATATATACATACATATATCCCCATATATCCTCCCTCTTGCGTCTCCCTCCCACCCTCCATATCCCACCCCTCCAGGTGGTCACAAAGCACCAAGCTGATCTCCCTGTGCTATGCAGCTGCTTCCCACTAGCTATCTATCTTACATTTGGTAGTGTATATATGTTCATGCCAGTCTCTCACTTCGTCCCAGCTTACCCTTCCCCCTCCCCATATCCTCAAGTTCATTCTCTATGTCTGTGTCTTTATTCCTGTCCTGCCCCTATGTTCTTCAGAACCTTTTTTAGATTTTTTGATGATGGCCATTCTGACAGGTGTGAGATGATACCTCATTGTAGTTTTGATTTGCATTTCTCTAATGATTAGTGATGTTGAGCATCCTTTCATGTGTTTGTTGGCAGTCTGTATGTCTTCTTTGGAGAAATGTCTATTTAGGTCTTCTGCCCATTTTTGGATTGTGTAGTTTGTTTGTTTTATTTTTTTTTTATTTGCCCTATGTTTATTTAAGTCTCTTAAAAGTGGAACACTCATTTCCCCACTCTCCCATTCTTTCTCCCAAAGCCTTGGGTTTTACAGAGATGGTTTAGAATTTTTATTTTCAGCCTGTTATGTTTCCCCGTACAGTTCTCCTCTATTTTAAAAGTTCTTAATAACACACAATAAAAATTCTAACTCACAGTAGTAATATCCAATGAGATTAATCTCTGGGCACTAAAGGGTGCACCACAGCTCACTGCTTCCTGCCCTCTCCATGTCCCCCACCCCAGAATCTCTGCTCTAACTGTCCTTTGGTTAGAGAACTTCACTGGGCGTTTTCCTCAGGCACACCTACCAGATGATGTATGCTTTATGTCCTCACACGTGTGAAATGTCTTTCTTTCGCAATGACCAGGAGTGACATCTCGGCTGGCTCAGCGAGGGCTGTGGCCCCCTCTCTCCAACAGTCTGGGGACCCCAGACCACCGTCTTCCGGCCTCTAGGGCTGCATATGGGAGGCCCAATGAGAGCCTAATTCTCTCTCCTTTGAAAACAACCTGTTTCCTACAAAACTTTAAGATTTTTCTCTTTCTTCTTGGAGTTTAGGAATTTTACTAGAAAGTAGGTCTAAGTGGTGGGCTTTGTGTGGGATGAATGGATCCATTTAATCTGAAGAATCAAATCTGTCTTCAATTCAGTGACATTTTCTTTTATTGTTTTCCTATTACTCCTCCATCTATTCCTTTTTCTCCTTCTGGAACTCCCATGACTCCATGGCAGGTCCCCTGGATAAGGTCTCCAAGGCCTTCCCTCATGGACAGTGTCTCACATTTTAATTCATTATTTCCATTTCTTTTTATTATTGTTCTGGGTTGTGAGGCATTTCTTCTACTTGACCTTCCAAACCACCAATTTCAGTTCTTAAATTGATTTTTAAATTCAAAAGCCATGTTTTTTAGTTTCAGCAAGCCTCTGGTACCCTTTAATTGCATCCCCCTAGGAGCTCTCTCCTTGTAAAGTTCTCACACATCCTCTCCTTCCATCCTGCCTCAAAGGAGCCACTGCTCCAAGTGTGAAGCTTGGCTTCCCTCTTTCTCCAGCTCAGATCCCACAAAGCCGTCATGTGTCTTTGCCTGCTGAGGGGTGCAGGTTCACACAGCCCCTGTTCATGGCAGACTGCTCGAGCTTCTGTGGCAGTGACAAGCCTGAGGCCCTGTATGACCTGACAGCCTCTGTTCAAGGGGACCCAAGTGAAATGAGGTGGCAAACTGTGATCTTCCTGCTGAGAAGTGGGGAGGATACCCTCTGCCCTTTGGTCCCCTAGTGATGATGGGGGAGAGGCAGTCTTCTCCCAGCTTCATGTACAGGGAGCAATTCTGCCCAGATCCCCTGGGATCGGCAAGATTGGGCAGTCCCTCGGAGAGCTTAGGAAGCAAGTGGGCAGCTGCAGCCCCTCTCATGGAATCCAGTTCTAATCAGACTCAAAAGCACAGACAGAGGAGAGGAACTGCATTTCTAGAACTAGATTGACCTACAGTCAAATATCAACTCTGACACTTGCTGTGTGATCACAGGGAAATTACTTATCTCTGAGTCTCAGTTTTCTCATATGCTCTTACCTTTAAACCAACAGTTATTTCCAGCATCCTCCTTAGGGGGACCAATCCTTCTGATACATAAGTTTCAGGGAACTTGCTTCTTCTAAGCACTATATGAATTACTTGTACTGTAGTTAATCATGCAATATCAAGGAAGGAAGACTGGGGCCCTGGCAGGAAAGCATCAGAAACTTTACCTTCTGCCTCTTTGTGAAAGTAGGTTGACAGAAGGGTAAGCCTACTAGAAGAATCTGAAAAATATTGTAATATTTCAGCTTTTAGCATTTTTGTGACTGCTCCTACCTGAATAAAATCTCCTAGGATTCTTCTAGGCAAATACTCGCTGCCTCTTCCCCTATTATCTTACAGTATCGCAAGACTTGAGGACCATGGCTGCAAAGGGGATGGGTGCTCGGAGCCATGAGAGAGTCCATGTTGGTTCCAGTCTAGTAAAATTTATGGAGCACCTACTATGTATAAGGCATTGAGCAAGGCACTGCTCAGGATACGATAATGAGCAAGACACAATCCCTGCCTTAAAAGAGCTTGAAATCTAGTCAAGGAGCTAAGGCAGGAGGTACAGGGGACATCAGAAAAGCACAATGCAATGCGGATTGTGGCCAGGGCCATGAAAGAGGGTTGAAACAAGTGTCAGGACAGTTTGAAAGGAGGAGAGCTCCAGTGAGTTGGGGAGTGCAGAAAAGCATTCTTGGAAGAGGTGCCAGATGAGGTGGGCAGAATCTCAGGGAGCAAGAATTGGGGGGGTGGGGGAGAGGGAGGCAGGGGGTTGACGAGTAGATTATAGAGTCTCTTGAAGACGATGATCAAGTCTTATTCCTTGAACCTTATAAGATTCCTTATAGCTTCATATTCCTTCACCCATCCTCCCAGGGCCAAGCGTAACTCACACAATGAGCCGGCCCTCTCTGATGAAGGGTCTGAAGCAAGGACAGCCAAAAGTGAGAAAGGGAGCTGAACTGAGAGAGGGGAGGGGCTTGTGGGGAGGTACAAGGACCTGACTGAGGTTGAGTGAAAGGGGGTCGCCCAAGTCACCCCAACTGCTGGGAGGCCGATACAGAATGTTTATCTTCTGAACAACAGGAGCAAAAGGATGACAGCGAAACAGGGTGGCAACAAGTGCTCTTGCACGAGGAGGGGGCAGAGAGAGAAAGAAAGGAAAAAACCCTGGATACAAGAACCAGTGGTGAAAACCCCAGAGCTTAATTCATCTGGCGAGAAGAAGCCCCTAAAACACCCTGTGCGTGTGGCTCACTGAGGATGCCTGATGTCCCGAAAGCCCCTGTGCCCTCCTTGACCCTGCAGACTCGCTGACAGCAGGTTCCTCTGACTGCAACAGGACCCGGCTCACCCGTACTAGCTGCACCTCTGGGTGCCACAGCCTGGCTCTCTGCTCAACAGGGCACAGGTCACTAGGGTCAGTGAACCCACTTACCAGGAACACATGTTGGGCTTCATAATCCCAGACCAATAGGATAAACCATCCCAGCACGTCTCTTTCCAAACAGTAGCCGTTAACTTTACTATTAAACTGCGAGCCAAAAGACAGCAAGGACCAGACTTGTCTTTTTCCTCTACTGCAGCCCCACACTCGGCACAGTGCTAGCACTCAGCAGGCCCTGAACAAGGACCGGATGGATGCGAGGGTGGGTGGGTAGATGGATGGATGGACGGGGGATGGACAGATGGACTAGCAGGCAGGCAGGCCTTGACGCGGGCCGCAGTGGCTGCCACTGCCGCCTCATGGCCCTGGGAGCGGCCCAGGGCGGCAGCGGCGCCTTCGCTTGGAGGCCGGGTCCGGGCCAGGCCGGGCCAGGGCCGGGCACAGCTGGAGCACAGGCCGACAAGGGTGCGGAGCCGGCGCCCAGCTGCAGTAGGAACCGTCCTCTCCTGGGTATGAGCGGCGGGCCTGGTTGGTTGTTTTTTTGATATTGAGCTGCATGAGCTGCTTGTAAATTTTGGAGGTTAATCCTTTGTCAGTTGCTTCATTTGCAACTATTTTCTCCCATTCTGAGGGTTGTCTTTTGGTCTTGTTTATGGTTTCCTTTGCTGTGCAAAAGCTGGTAAGTTTCATTAGGTCCCATTTGTTTATCTTTGTTTTTATTTCCATTTCTCTAGGAGGTGGATCAAAAAGGATCTTGCTGTGATTTATGTCATAGAGTGTTCTGTCAATGTTTTCTTCTAAGAGTTTTGTAGTGTGTGGCCTTGCATTTAGGTCTTTAATCCATTTTGAGTTTATTTTGTATACAGTGTTAGGGAGTGTTCTAATTTGATTCTTTTACATGTAGCTGTCCAGTTTTCCCAGCACCACTTATTGAAGAGGCTGTCTTTTCTCCATTGTATATTCTTGCCTCCTTTATCAAAGATAAGTTGACCATATGTGCATGGGTTTACCTCTGGGCTTTCTATCCTGTTCCATTGATCTATATTTCTGTTTTTGTGCCAGTACCATACTGTCTTGATTACTGTAGTTTTGTAGTATAGTCTGAAGTCAGGGAGTCTGATTGCTCCAGCTCCGTATTTCTTTCTCAAGATTGCTTTGGCTATTCGGGGTCTTTTGTGTTTCCATACAAATAGTGACATTCTTTGTTCTAGTTCTGTAAAAAATGCCATTTGTACTTTGATAGGGATTGCATCAAATCTATAGATTGCTTTGGGTAGTATAGTCATTTTCACAAAGTTGATTCTTCCAATCTAAGAACATGGTATGTCTCTCCAACTGTCTGTATCATCTTTAATTTCTTTCATCAGTGTCTTATAGTTTTCTGCATACAGGTCTTTTGTCTCCTTAGGTAGGTTTATTCCTAGGTGTTTTATTCTTTTTGTTGCCATGGTAAATGGGAGCGTTTCCTTAATTTCTCTTTCAGATTTTTCATCATTAGGGTATAGGAATGCATGAGATTTCTGTGCATTAATTTTGTATTCTGCTACTCTACCAAATTCATTGATTAGCTCTAGTAGTTTTCTGGTAGAATCTTTATGATTCTCTATGTATAGTATCATGTCATCTGCAAACAGTGACAGTTGTACTTCTACTTTTCTGATTTGAATTCCTTTTATTTCTTTATCTTCTCTGATTGCTGAGGCTAAAACCTCCAAAACTATGTTGAATAATAGTGGTGAGAGTGGGCAACCTTGTCTTGTTCCTGATCTTAGAGAAAATGGTTTCAGTTTTCACCATTGAGAACGATATTGGCTGTGGGTTTGTCATATATGGCCTTTATTAAGTAGAGGTAAGTTCCCTCTATGCCTACTTTCTGGAGGGTTTTTATCATAAATGGGTGTTGAATTTTGTTGAAAGCTTTTTCTGCATCTATTGAGATGATCATATGGTTTTTCTCCTTCAATTTGTTAATACGGTGTTATCACATTGATTGATTTGCCTATAATGAAGAATCCTTGTATTCCTGGGATAAACCCCACTTGATCATGGTGTTTGATCCTTTTAATGTGCTATTGGATCCTGTTTGCTAGTGTTTTGTTGAGGATTTTTGCATCTATATTCATCAGTGATATTGGCCTGTAGTTTTCTTTCTTTGTGACATCTTTGTCTGGTTTTGGTATCAGGGTGATGGTGGCCTCATAGAATGAGTTTGGGAGTATTGGGAGTATTCCTCCCTCTGCTATATTATGGAAGAGTTTGAGAAGGATAGGAGTTAGCTCCTCTCTGAATGTTTGATAGAATTCACCTGTGAAGCCATCTGATCCTGGGCTTTTGTTTGTTGGAAGTTTTTTTTTTTTTTCTCGCGGTATGCGGGCGTCTCACTGTTGTGGCCTCTCCCATTGTGGAGCACAGGCTCCGGATGCTCAGGCTGGGCAGCCATGGCTCATGCGACTAGCCACTCTGCGGCATGTGGGATCTTCCTGGACCAGGGCACGAACCCGTGTCCCCTGCATCGGCAGGCAGACTCTCAACCACTGTGCCACCAGGGAAGCCCTGTTGGAAGCTTTTTAATCACAGTTTCAATTTCAGTTCTTGTGATTGGTCTGTTTATATTTTCTCTTTCTTCTTGGTTCAGTCTCAGAAGTTTGTGCTTTTCTGAGAATTTGTCCATTATACAATTTCAATTTTCTTAAATTTACCAAGGCTTCTTTTGTGACCCAAGATGATCTTTCCTGGATCTTATTCCATGAGCACTAGAGAAGAAAGTGTATTCTGTTGTTTTTGTATGGAAAGTCCTATAAATATCACTTAAGTACATCTTGTTTTATGTATCATTTAAAGCTTGTGTTTCCTTATTTATTTTCATTTTGGATGATCTGTCCACTGATGCAAGTGGGGTGTGAAAGTTCCCTACTATTATTGTGTTACTGTCGATTTCCCCTTTTATGGCTGTTAGCATTTGCCTTATGTATTGAGGTGCTCCTATGTTGGGTGCATAAATATTTACAATTGTTATATCTTCTTCTTGGATTGATCCCTTGATCATTATGTAGTGTCCTT
>NC_041218.1:90207135-90220414 GCF_002837175.3 Physeter macrocephalus
TCTTGATGAGTCTGGCTAATGGTTTATCAATTTTGTTTATCTTCTCAAAGAACCATCTTTTAGTTTTATTGATCTTTGCTATTGTTTCCTTCATTTGTTTTTCATTTATTTCTGATCTGATCTTTATGCTTTCTTTCCTTCTGCTAACTTTGGGGTTTTTTTTGTTCTTCTTTCTCTAATTACTTTAGGTGTAAGGTTAGTGTTTTTATTTGAGCTGTTTCTTGTTTCTTGAGGGTAGGATTTTATAGCTATAAACTTCCCTCTTAGAACTGCTTTTGCTACATCCCATAGGTTTTGGGTCGTCGCATTTTCATTGTCATTTGTTTCTAGGTATTTTTTTCATTTCCTCTTTGATTTCTTCAGTGATCTCTTGGATATTTAATAGTGTATTGTTTAGCCTCCATGTGTTTGTATTTTTTACAGATTTTTTCCTGTAATTGTTATCTAGTCTCATAGCATTGTGGTCGGATAAGGTACTTGATACAATTTCAATTTTCTTAAATTTACCAAGGCTTCTTTTGTGACCCAAGATGATCTTTCCTGGATCTTATTCCATGAGCACTAGAGAAGAAAGTGTATTCTGTTGTTTTTGTATGGAAAGTCCTATAAATATCACTTAAGTACATCTTGTTTTATGTATCATTTAAAGCTTGTGTTTCCTTATTTATTTTCATTTTGGATGATCTGTCCACTGATGCAAGTGGGGTGTGAAAGTTCCCTACTATTATTGTGTTACTGTCGATTTCCCCTTTTATGGCTGTTAGCATTTGCCTTATGTATTGAGGTGCTCCTATGTTGGGTGCATAAATATTTACAATTGTTATATCTTCTTCTTGGATTGATCCCTTGATCATTATGCAGTGTCCTTCTTTGTCTCTTGTAATAGTCTTTCTTTTAAAGTCTATTTTGTCTGATATGAGAATTGCTACTCCAGTTTTCTTTTGATTTCCATTTGCATGGAACATCTTTTTCCATCCCCTCACTTTCAGACTGTATGTGTCTCTAGGTCTGAAATGGGTCTCTTGTAGAGAGAATATATATGGGTCTTATTTTTGTATCCATTCAGCCTGTCTATGTCTTTTAGTTGGAGTATTTCATCCATTTACATTTAAGTTAGTTATCGATATGTATATTCCTATTACCATTTGCTTAATTGTTTTGGGTTTGTTATTGTAGGTCTTTTCCTTCTCTGTGTTTCCTGCCTACAGAAGTTCCTTTAGCATTTGTTGTAAAGCTGGTTTGGTGGTGCTGAATTCCTTCATTTGTTTTTCATTTATTTCTGATCTGATCTTTATGCTTTCTTTCCTTCTGCTAACTTTGGGGTTTTTTTTGTTCTTCTTTCTCTAATTACTTTAGGTGTAAGGTTAGTGTTTTTATTTGAGCTGTTTCTTGTTTCTTGAGGGTAGGATTTTATAGCTATAAACTTCCCTCTTAGAACTGCTTTTGCTACATCCCATAGGTTTTGGGTCGTGGCATTTTCATTGTCATTTGTTTCTAGGTATTTTTTTCATTTCCTCTTTGATTTCTTCAGTGATCTCTTGGATATTTAATAGTGTATTGTTTAGCCTCCATGTGTTTGTATTTTTTACAGATTTTTTCCTGTAATTGTTATCTAGTCTCATAGCATTGTGGTCGGATAAGGTACTTGATACAATTTCAATTTTCTTAAATTTACCAAGGCTTCTTTTGTGACCCAAGATGATCTTTCCTGGATCTTATTCCATGAGCACTAGAGAAGAAAGTGTATTCTGTTGTTTTTGTATGGAAAGTCCTATAAATATCACTTAAGTACATCTTGTTTTATGTATCATTTAAAGCTTGTGTTTCCTTATTTATTTTCATTTTGGATGATCTGTCCACTGATGCAAGTGGGGTGTGAAAGTTCCCTACTATTATTGTGTTACTGTCGATTTCCCCTTTTATGGCTGTTAGCATTTGCCTTATGTATTGAGGTGCTCCTATGTTGGGTGCATAAATATTTACAATTGTTATATCTTCTTCTTGGATCGATCCCTTGATCATTATGTAGTGTCCTTCTTTGTCTCTTGTAATAGTCTTTATTTTAAAGTCTATTTTGTCTGATATAAGAATTGCTACTCCAGCTTTCTTTTGTTTCCCATTTGCATGGAATATCTATTTCCATCCCCTCACTTTCAGTCTGTATGTGTCCCTAAGTCTGAAGTGGGTCTTGTTTTTGTGTCCATTCAGCAAGCCTGTGTCCTTTCGCTGGAGCATTTAATCCATTCACGTTTAAGGTAATTATCGATATGTATGGTCCTATTACCATTTACTGAATTGTTTCGGGTTGTTCTTGTAGGTCTTTTATTGATTCCTTCTAGAGTATTTTAAATTTCATTTATTGTGTTGTTCATCATTGTTTGTTTGCTCATTAGTTCTTCTAGGTCCTTGTTAAATGTTTCTTGTATTTTCTCCATTCTATTTCCAAGATTTTGGATCACTTTACTGTCATTACTCTGGATTCTTTATCAGGTAGACTGCCTATTTCCTCTTCATTTGTTTGGTCTAGTGGGTTTTTACCTTACTTCTTCATCTTCTTTGTGCTTCTCTGTCTTTTCATTTTGCTTAACTTACTGTGTTTGGGGTCTCCTTTTCACAGGCTGCATGTTTGTAGTTCCATTGTTTTTGGTGTCTACCCCCAGTGGGTATGGTTAGTTCAGTGGCTTGTGTAGGTGCCCTGGTAGAGGGGACTGGTGCCTGTGTTCTGGTGGATGAGGCTGGATCTTGTCTTTCTGGTGGTCAGGATCACGTCTGGTGGTGTGTTTTGGAGTGTCTGTGACCTTATTATGATTTTAGGCAGCCTCTCTGCTAATGGGTGGTGTTGTGTTCCTGTCTTGCTAGTTGTTTGGCATAGTGTGTCTAGCACTGTAGCTTGCTGGTCGTTGAGTGGAGCCGGATCTTACTGTTGAGATGGAGATCTCTGGGAGAGCTTTTGCCATTTCTTATTACGTGGAGCTAGGAGTTCTCTGGTGGACCTATGTCCTGAACTTGGCTCTCCAACCTCAGAGCCTCAGGCCTGACACCCGGCCAAGTACCAAGACCCTGTCAACCACACAGCTCAGAAGAAAAGGGAGAAGAAAAAAAAGAAAGAAAGAATAAAATAAAATAAAGTTATTAAAATAAAACATAAAAAGATTATTAAAGTTAAAAAAATTAAAATGTAATAAAAAGTAAAGAAAAAAAAAGAGAGCAACCCAACTAAAATACAAGTCCACCAATGATAACAAGCACTAAAAACTATACTAAAAGCAAACAAAGAAATAAACAAAATGGACAGACAGAACGCTAGGACAAATTGTAAAAGCAAAGCTATACAGACAAAATCACACAAAGAAGCATACACATACACACTCACAAAATGAAAAAAAGGAAAAAAAATATATATCTATATATTAAAAAAAAAAGGAAGTGGGCAACCAAATCAATAAACAAATCTACCAATGATAATAAACTCTAAATACTAAGCTAAGATAAACATAAAACCAGAAACAAATTAGGCACAGAAAGCCAACCCCGAGTCTATAGTTGCTCCCAAAGTCCACCTCCTCAATTTGGGATGATTCATTGTCTATTCAGGTATTCCACAGATGCAGGGTACATCAAGTTGATTGTGGAGATTTAATCCGCTGCTCCTGAGGCTGCTGGGCGAGATTTCCCTTTCTCTTCTTTGTTAGCACAGCTCCTGGGGTTCAGCTTTGTATTTGGCCCTGCCTCTGCGTGTACGTCACCTGAGGGCATCTGTTCTTCGCTCAGACTGGACGGGGTTAAAGTAGCAGCTGATTATGGGGCTCTGGCCCTCTCAGGCTTGGGGAGAGGGAGGGGTACGGGATGCAGAGTGAGCCTGTGGCGGCAGAGCCCGGCGTGATGTTGCAGCAGCCTGGGGCACGCTGTGTGCTCTCCCGGGGACGTTGTCCCTGGATCACGGGACCCTGGCAGTGGTGGGCTGCACAGGCTTCTGGGAGGGGAGGTGTGGGTAGTGACCTGTGCTTGCACACAGGCTTCTTGGTGGCTGCAGCTGCAGCCTTAGTGTTTCGTGCCCGTCTCTGGTGTCCACGCTGATAGCCCTGGCTCCTGCCCATCTCTAGAGCTCATTTAGGCAGTACTCTGAATCCCCTCTCCTCGTGCACCCTGAAACAATGGTCTCTTGCCTCTTAGGCAGTTCCAGACTTTTTCCCAGACTCCCACCTGGCTAGCTGTGGTGCACTAGCCCCCTTCAGGCTGTGTTCGCGCAGCCAACCCCAGTCCTCTTCGTGGGATCTGAGCTCCAAAGTTGGAGCCTCAGCTCTCAGCCTCCACCTGCCCCCGCAGGTGAGCAGAAAAGCCTCTCGGGCTGGTGAGTGCTGATCATCACCAGTCCTCTGTGCGGGACTCTCTCCACTTTGCCCTCTGCACCCCAGTTGCTGCGCTCTCCTCTGTGGCTCGAAGCTTCCCCCCCACCACACCCTGTCTCCACCCGTGAAGGGCCTTCCTAGCGTGTGGAAATTTTTCCTCCTTCACAGCTCTCTCCCAGAGGTGCAGGTCCCGTCCCTATTCTTTCGTCTCTGTTTTTTCTTTTTTCTTCTGCCCTACCCAGGTACATGGGGAGTTTCTTGCCTTTTGCGAAGTCTGAGGTCTTCTGCCAGCGTTCAGTAGGTGTTCTGTAGGAGTTGTTCCACATGTAGATGTATTTCTGATGTATCTGTGGGGAGGAAGGTGATCTCCACGTCTTACTCCTCTGCCATCTTGAAGGTCTCCTCCTCTTCTTTGTGTTTTGATGGCATGAAAATGTGATCAAACCGGACTAGAGCACCAGAAATACCCTGGCCATACCCTTGACAAGTTTACTCTTATCCTCAGACTCCAAGTGAAAAAAAAAGTTCAGAGAAGGCAAAGAAAGGCAGATGGACACTTACTAGTAGAGAGCTTTGGCTGTGACCCCAGGAGGAGTTCCAGGGGCCCAGACTTGGCCACAGAGAAGACCGCATCTGCCTTCGTGGATAAACCTTAAGAACCCAGAAGCAAGGCAAGATGGAAAGCACTTTTCTGGGCCTTCTTCCAGGAGTTACAGCCAGACCTTCTTATTGCTTTTGCTACACAGAAAGGAGAGAACCGGACAGGGCACAGTGGTCAGCAAAGTGTCCATGGCAGCCTTCCCTCTCTTGCAGGTGGAGTGCAGGCAGCAGACATAAAACAGCTATGATAATCCTCTGCCTTTTAGTTAATAAAGAGACAAGACAGGTAGACAGGTAGCTAACAGAGAGGCTTGTCAAAGAAGAAAAGACGAGCTGAGAGAGACATGGTGGTAAGTGTTGAATTCCATGTAAAGATGGAGGAAGGTGAAAATCGAAGACAGGTTGCATTTAAGTTATGTAAAATTTAAATTTAGATGGTTGCTTGTAGCCTTCCAAGGGATAGATTTAGTAGTGCAGTGGATTAAGGCATATTGACAGGGGTGAAGAACAGTCAGGTGAGAAGTGTGGAGGAGAGTAATCGTGGATGACACTTTGGGGGAATTTGAGTTGAACGGAATGAGAGAGATGGGCCAAGGGCACAGCCAGACTGAGACATTTGTGCTTGTTATTGCATCTTGTTTGAAAGATAAGAGAGACTGTCAGAGAGAGGAAACAGCAAATGTAGTAAGTTTGTGCAAAAGAGAAACACACACTTAATGAAGTAAGGTCCTGGAGGACATGAGAAAAGATAGAATTAGAAAAGGATTTATCATTGAAATTTTTTTAAAAAGGAAGATGCTGTGGGTTTTAAATATAAGTGTAGTCTTACGGACTGGTGAGCAAGAACAGCTTTGCTCCATTAGATTTAAGGAAGAAAGAAAACATGTAGGCAGGTTTGGGTGAGGGTAGAGAAGAGAAAGGGTCGAAGTGAGTCCTGACCAGAGGAAAGGCTTTGGGGCAGGAGAAAACTGGGTGTGTTGCAGATGGCCACCTGTTAGCAGCTGATTTTTATGGAATGATATCAGAGAGTTAGGAGTCAGAAAGAAAAGACTCAAAAGAGCACACTGAGGAGAAGGAAATGGACTGAAAATGTGAGATGAGGTAGATGAAGATCACATATGATGGGGGAAAGTCACATAAAAATCTTCTTGGGAAGAGGCCATGAAAATAATTCTTTTCTGCAGCATCTTGAACTAGAGGAAATGAAGTCTTACTGAGTATTGGAGAGGCTCTGCCAGGGAAGCCAGAGAGATGATGATGGCTGTCAACACTGGAGATTACATAATGCCCTGGGAGAGAAAAAGCTCTACAGAAAAATAAAAAGGGGGAAGAATAAGATAAGTTGCCAAGACATAGAGGAGGAAGAAAAGAATTTGGAAATTGTTCAGACATGGAAAGCACAGATTGCCATAGTCCTCCTAGTGATAGTCTCTCTAATTTCCTCCTCTCCCAAAATACATTAAGTTGGGCTTTGTGGCTTATAGAGATTCATTTATCTTCAGCTAACTTTTATTCCAAAATTGTTAACCAAGAATTCTAGAGTGAAACTTGAATGGAATGGGCTTGAATCCCAACTCCATCATGAATTGTCTCTATGACTCGAGCAAGTTACTTCATCTCTGTGAGCCTCAGTTTCTTCACCTATACAAAGGGGATAATAATGTAATAGCTATCTCATGGTGAAGATGAAATATGGTATTGCACCAAAAAAGGGTTACAGAGCTAGTAATTTGTACACATTCATTAATATTTCCTGTCACCCTGGTGATGATGATGGTGTTGTAAAATACATTGGGAATTCAGAGATGAATAAGATGGAATCCCTGTACTCAAGGACTCAGAGGTTATTGGGAAATATATTAATACCTTTGAGTGAATCAACAATTATAATAAAATTAATTGATTCATTGACACATAGTTACTGAGCTCCTTACAGTGTTCCAGGTGCTGGGGATATATTGGTGAATGAAACATGCCAACATTCCCTGCCTTCATGGAATTTGCATTTTACTGAGAAAAAGAAAAAATAAGTGTTAGAGTAAATAAGTCAAGTCCATTAGGAAGGAGGTGGCATGTGTTATGAGAGGAAAGGAGAACAAGCTAATGGTAATGGAGACCAGGCTGGGGAGAGGTGGTGGAAGTGCCAGTTAAAATAGAGGTTAAGGGTAAGGTAGGCCTCATGGAGCAAGATATTTGGGGGTTGTGATGGGACATTTATAATGAAGTCATCAGAGGGGCTGCTGCTTATGGAAGCAGAGAGGTGGGCCATCTAACTTGGCCTGGCCATGGAGAGAGGAAAGGCTGAACTAGAAAGGGCCAGCAGTGGTCAGAAAGGCTGGAAGAACAATGGAAAACAGTACGGAGGTTCTTCAAAAAATTACACATAGAAGCAATTCCAATTCTGGATATGTACTCAAAATAAATGAAGTCTCTATCTTTTTTTTGTTTTTTTTTTTTTGCGGTACGCGGGCCTCTCACCGCCGTGACCTCTCCCGTTGCGGAGCACAGGCTCCGGACGCAGGCCCAGCGGCCATGGCTCACGGGCCCAGCTGCCCCGCGGCATGTGAGACCCTCCCGGACCGGGGCACGAACCCGTGTCCCCTGCATCGGCAGGCGGACTCTCAACCACTGCGCCACCAGGGAAGCCCGAAGTCTCTATCTTGAAGAGGTATCTGCAACCCCACGTTCACTGCAGCATGATTCGCAATAACCAAACATGGAAACCTAAGTGTCCATGATGAATGGATAAAAAGAATCAGTATATGTATGCAATGGAATATTACTCAGTCATAAAAAAGAAGGAAATCCTGCATCATTTGCAACATTATGGATGAACTGTGAGGGCATTATACTAAGTAAAATAAATCAGACAGAGAAAGACAAATACACTATGATCTCACTTATATATGGAATCTTAAAAAAAAAAAAAAAAAAAAGCCAAACTCATAGAAACAGAGAACAGATTGGTTGGTTGAGGGAGAGGTTGGTCAGAAGTACAAACTTCTGTTTATAAGATGAATAGGTTATGGGGATCTAATATACAGCATGATGTATATTATATGTATATTGATGTAGTTAACAATATTCTATGCTTGGAATTTGCTAAGAGAGTAGATTTTGCAAGTTCTCACCACACACACACAAACTGTAACTTTCTGAGGTGATGGATGTGTTAGCTAACCTTGTTGTGACAGTCATTTTGCAACATATACAAATATAAAATCACCATATTGTACACCTTAAACTTATATAATGCTATATATCAGTTATACCTCAATAAAGCTGTGGGAGTCGGCGGGGTAGTGGCGCAGGAAGAAAAGCCAGTAGCTCACAGGTCTGTGAAGAAGGAACAATGGTCTGAAATGGGCTTTAGCTTTGTTTTTAAAGAGATGATATGATGCATCCTACCTAATGTGCTTTCCTGAAATAAAACATAGCAAAAAACACCCCAAAACAAAAATCACTCAATTAGTGCTTTAGACAAGAAAATATCCCATAAATGCTTCTTTCCCTTAGAAAAAGGGGGAGGTGGGGAAGGGGACTGTGGTTTATAGTGTTTTCATATTAAGTTTCTTAAAACTATGACGACTTTACCAAGTGTGTGATTTACTGGTATCATTCTAGAGAAACTGGTTTTCAGGTTTAGCTGCCTCTCCATAGGCACTTGCTCTGCAAGAGGTGGCAGAGCCCCATTTGGCTTGAGGTCCTTTTGCTGGGAATCAGAGAACTGTCTGTCATCATTCACAGAAGTGCTGCTGAATGAAGGGACAGAAAGAAGAAAGGCCGTCCACTGAGGCACTGAGGAGCTCTTGCAGGATCTGCACCAGGACTGGACAGTCTTTCAATTCATTTCAAAAGGCTCACGGCTTTCCATTACAGAGGAGGTTATATAAGACCAAAGAAAGATAGATAAAAAATGTGTAAAGAGTATAGACGACCTGAATAAACAATAAATCCAAACAATAAATCAAAATATTGCTTAATGTAAAAGGTCAGTCAGCCAGGTCTGGAGACATTCTTGGGCATCACAGCTGGTTGGAGGAGAAGGTACTGATATCTGGTAGTTAGAGGCTACGCTAGTGGGTAGAGGTCAGGAATGCAGCCGAACTGCCTGCAGGGCACAGGACAGCCTCCACCACAGAGAATTATCCAGCCCAAAGTGTCAGTAGTGCCCAGGCTGAGAAACCCTCTGATAGAACATGGCATTTAAACTGGGGAAAGGGAGACAAAGACATGAAGTAGCGGAGGGGCAGTAAAAAGTGGTGCAATCGGTAGATTGTAGGGTCCAGTAAGGGGAAAGACGTGTTGGAATCATGGTAGCGGAGGAGATGAGATGGAAAGCAGATGTGGGGTTGGAGACTGGGGATTCTTGGAACGGGGATTTTGGATGGGGGTTGTCCAGGTATTGATATTGACAAAGGATGTTTGTATGTCACATAGACATAGATGTGAACTTGAGTGTTTATTCCAACATGTAGTAATTTGGTGATCTTTGTTAGCTTCTCTGAGAATAAGGTTTTCTTATCTGCACAAAATGGATGTGTGCCTCATTTGCCTGTTAGAAATATTGAATGAAATAGTGTATGTAAGCTCTTAATATAGTGCCACCTGGCACATCTTAGGTGCTCAATAAATGTTACATCTTATTATTGCTCTTATGATGAGGATTAGAAAGACAACTGTGGTTATTTGTTATCTTGTCACCTGAGGGGAAAAGAAGGACAAGAAATGAAAGAAAAAGAAAAAGAGTTTCGCTGAAATGCTTTTCTTAAAGATTTAGCTTTCTTCTTAGCTCTAATATCACATCTGTAGGTGATTAATTATGTTACTAATTTCTTTTTTTCAGTAATGAAGTTGTTTTTATACTTTCACAGTTGGGACTGCCTGAGGGATTCTCTTAACTCTGGGAGATGATTTGGTGAAATTATTTCCTAGAAGGTTTTTCTGAAGCTTTATCATGTAGAGGACTAAATGAAGTATTTCTTCCACCTTCTCATTTTTAACCTTTTACTTACAAAATGGATACATTCTTATCCTTTCCCAGCTCTCCCTTATACTGGGCTGAATATTCTTAAAATAAACTATTACACTATAAAGTTCAGGGAAGCTTCTGTGTCATTTTAACTGTTTTTCCGTCAACACTACCTATTGCTTCTGTTCACAATGGTAAAATTGTAACTTAACACCCATAAAGTAGTGTAAAATGTTATCATTGCCCCATTGACTCTGATGCAGTGTGCCACTAGTATATTTTCCAGTTTATTGGCAGGGCATTTTCTATACACTGTCCATGTAAGCATTTTATTCTAATGTATGGAGGGATTTCAATTTTAATTTTTCTTGCTGGTTAAGGATTGAAATTTCATCGGTTGACTTGTATGTGATATTTTAATATTCCTGTTATTCCTGTGTTCTACACTATGTTCCAAAACATAGTGAAGCTCTTAAGACAATGAAGTCAGGGTTTATGAAAGGGACCAAATTAAGAGCAGATCAGAGAATTTAAAACTAGACATGCCAGGGGTAACTTTGTTAGTTCTCTATCTTACATACATTTTGCTAAGAATTCTCTTTCCGCAAGACATCCTTTATTCTTTGGACCAGCCTCATGCTTTTCTTTACATTAGTGGGTTAAAAAAAAACTTTTTGATGAATGGCTTACCATTGAACTCCACACTGCTTTATAATTAATTTCTGTGATCTTTCTCCTTTATTAGATGCAGTTCCTTGAGAGAAGAGGAACTGTGTATTATTCACTACTCTCACTGCTGCCCCAGCCAGCCCCCAGCCCAGTGTGCAACACATAATAAACATTCAAAAATCATATTGAATAAAATTAAAATGATGAATAATTAGCAGACATTTACAAGGTACCTACTGTGTTCTAGGTACTATGCTAGGGATTCAAAAGCATTGTGTGTCAAGGTGTTCAGGGTCTATCTAGTCAAATCCAGCAGAGACCTCGCCATTGTCAACATTCAGTAATATTTACGGAGAGATGGAAGGCAAGGTGGAGAAAGGGAGGTCGGGAGGGAAAAAACAATATCCTTGAATATCTCAAGGAGACCAGTCCGGTTCTCAGATGAAACCTCTGTGAACTTGAAAAGCTGGCTTTAAAGATGAGCAAAATATCGGCATTCCTAAACCTCTTCCAGCCTATACTAAACTATCCAAGTAAAAGGGTTTGCTAAGAACTTCACAGGTAAAGCAGCCATAGAGCTTCCCTCCTACTTCCTAAAGGAAGCAAATTATTCTTTTAAATATGTTCATTGCTTAAATAAAAATGAATGGTGCTAGTGTCAGATCATTCTTTAAAGCAGGCCTGGCAGGGTCTTTGCTTGAAATTATTTTGTCAACATGTAGTTTGAATTACTGTATAAATTTGAAAGAAGAAAACCACATAGCTTAAAAACATTCTATGATCAGGTTTTGTACTTACGTAGCCTGACTTGTTTCTTGGCTGATTCAGTCTACATTAGGGCTCTTCTTTGCTGTAAGTTGAAATCATTTGCACTCTCTCCATCTAGGGTTATAAGCAGACCAGACCAGTGGTTCATGTGGAATCAGGAGTTTTAAACCCGATTTCAAATTCAAATCGTCTAGTTCTTCAAGTACTTGACATTTTTATGTGCAGGGTCATGAACAAAATAGCTTGGATTGTTCAGTTCAAGCAAGGACAACTTGAAACACCTCATGCATCAGTTTTGGCTGTGATGAGCATCAGGAAGGAATGAGGACCATCACCCAGTAGTCCCAACTGCTTGTTGCTGGTTCAAAATATGAAAGCTGAGGTTATGTGGCATATGCCAGGATAGAACAAGTCTAATTACAATGAATGGAAAGCGTTATCCTAGTAAAGCAGCAGATAACATCTCAGTGGCATAGTGCATCAAGTAGGTAATGGTAACATTTCACCTTGCTTGTTTCGTTTTTAAATGATCATTTAGCCCTTTGGAGCTGCGGTCATATTATGCTGCCTTTGCCTAACCTTATCCTAAATGACGGCCATCTTGTACATGTCTGTCCGCATTATGTTAAAATCTACATATATAACCTGGTAGTGTGATCCCATAGTTCCAGCTTTTTCCTCACTTAGGAAGAGACAATAGAACAAGGCATGTATGAAAACGGGATCCTAACATCATCATTAATTAAATTGTTCCATCATATCTAAGAATGCATGCTACTGTCTATGCAAAGTTTTTGTAGGCAGTATCCTTTTTTCAAAACTGAGAACAATTGAATCTTCTTGATGACGTAGGAAATAACAAAAATAGGCATTTTCTTTTCGGGTTTGATAATTTAGCCAGTTCTCTCGCCAGTATCTGTGTATGTGTGGTCGACATATTAACAATTGCTGTCCTGATTATATTGTCTGATTATATTGTCTAATTAATGTTGAATCTAAAATTTTTACTTAATCACAGAGCTTCATATAGTACTAAAACGTCTACCTCAAGCCCAAGTCACGGCTTCTGGCTTGTCACTTATGACCTGTCTTTGTGGAAATATTAGAATTAACCCCTCAGTGTTCTGGGAAAACTGGACAGCTACATGTAAAAGAATGAAATTAGAACATTCTCTAACACCATACGCAAAAATAAACTCAAAATGGGTTAAAGAACTAAATGTAAGACCAGATAGTATAAAACTCTTGGAGGAAAACATAGGCAGAACACTCTTTGACATAAATCACAGCAATATCTTTTTCGATCCACCTCCTAGAGTAATGAAGATAAAAACAGACTGACACAGCAGTGCAAAGCAACTATACTCCAATAAAAAAAAAAGAAAAGAAAAACAAAAATAAACAAATGGGACCGAATAAACTTAAAAACGGGACTTCCCTGGTGGTGCAGTTGTTAGGGATCTGCCTGCCAATGCAGGGAACACGGCTTCGATCCCTGGTCTGGGAAGATCCCACATGCCGTGGAGCAACTAAGCCCATGCGCAACAACTACTGAGCCTGTGCTCTAGAGCCCGTGTGCCTAGAGCCCATGCTCCACAACAAGAGAAGCCACTGCAGTGAGAAGCCTGCACACTGCAATGAAGAGTAGCCCCCGCTCACCACAACTAGAGAAAGCCTGCGCACAGCAACGAAGACCCAACACAGCCAGAAAAAAAAAAACTTAAAAGTTTTTGCACAGCAAAGGAAACCATAAACAAAGTGAAAAGAAAACCCACAGAATGGGAGAAAATATTTGCAAACGAAGCAACTGACAAGGGATTAATCTCCAAAATATACAGACAGATGGTGCAGAAAACAAATAACCCAATCAAAAAATGGGCAGAAGATGTAAATAGACATTTCTGCAAAGAAGATATAGAGA
>NC_041218.1:90220506-90227828 GCF_002837175.3 Physeter macrocephalus
TAAATAGACATTTCTCCAAAGAAGACATACAGATGGCCAAAAAGCACATGAAAAGATGCTCAACATTGCTAATTATTAGAGAAATGCAAATCAAAACTACTGAGGTATCCACTCACACCGATCAGAATGGCCATCATCAAAAAGTCTACAAACAATAAATGCTGGAGAGGGTGTGAGAAAAGGGAACCTTCCTACACTATTGCTGGGAATGTAAATTGATATAGCCACTATGGAAAACAGTATGGAGGTTCCTCAAAAAACTAAAAGTAGAGCTACCATATGATCCAGCAATCCCACTCCTGGGCATATGTCTGGAGAAAACCATACTTCGAAAAGATACATGCCCCTCAGTGTTCATTGCAGCACTGTTTACAATAGCCAAGACATGGAAGCAACCTAAATGTCCATCGATAGATGAATGGATAAAGAAGATACGGCACATATGCACAATGGAATACTACTCGGCCATGAAAAGGAACGAAATTGGGTCATTTGTAGAGACGTGGATGGATCTAGAGACTGTCATACAGAGTGAAGTAAGGCAGAAAGAGAGAAACAAATATAGTATATTAACGCATATATGCGGATCCTAGAAAAATGGTACAGATGAACTGGTTTGCCGGGCAGAAATTGAGACACGGGTGTAGAGAACAAATGTACGGATGCCAAGAGGGGAAAGTGGCAGGGGTGGGGGTGGTGATGTGATGAATTGGGAGATTGGGATTGACAAGTATACACTAATATGTATAAAATGAATGAAAAAAGAATGAAATAATGCCTTTTGCAGCAACATGGATGGACCTAGAGATGATCATACTAAGTGAAGTAAGTCAGACAGAGAAAGACAAATATCAAGTCATATCACTTGTATGTGGAATCTAAAAAAATGATACAAATTAACTTATTTACAAAACAGAAACTGACTCACAGACATAGAAAACAGACTTATGGTTACCAAAGGGGAAGGAGGGGAAGGGATAAATTAGGAGGTTGGGATTAACATATACACATTACTATATATAAAATAGATAATCAGCAAGGACCTACTGTAGAGCACAGGGAACTCTACTCAATACTCTGTAATAACCTATATGGGAAAAGAATCTGAAAAAGAATAGATACATGTATAACTAAATCACTTTGCTGTACACCTGAAACTAATACTACACTGTAAATCAAATATACTTCAATTAATTTTTAAAAGGAATTAACCACTTACGAGTATAAAATAATTTTATGACTCTAGAAAGTTTTATTTTGTAATTATTTTCATATTTCTTTTTAAAATTGTTTAGAAATGAATAACAAAATATGTTTCCCCATCCAAAAGTCTAGCTTTAATATGATATCAGTATGTTTTTTCTGGCAGACAAATATATTATTTTTTAAATAACTCAGTTGATAGGAAGATATCTTTGGAAGTTTTCCTTGTGTACATATACTAGCCTCTGGGAATTAAATACTGGTGTCAGGGCTAGGTTTAGAATTTGACCCAAAATAAGCAAGCAAAATGCTTGCACAAAAAGAAAAATCCCTCTGATAAACTGAAAAACATTATAAAATCAGTAGCTACCAGTGACATTATCTGTTGTTCTTCTTGGTTATAAGTATTTCTCATTTTATTTCACCACAACTAGAGAAAGCCTGCGCACAGCAACGAAGACCCAACACAGCCAGAAAAAAAAAAACTTAAAAGTTTTTGCACAGCAAAGGAAACCATAAACAAAGTGAAAAGAAAACCCACAGAATGGGAGAAAATATTTGCAAACGAAGCAACTGACAAGGGATTAATCTCCAAAATATACAGACAGATGGTGCAGAAAACAAATAACCCAATCAAAAAATGGGCAGAAGATGTAAATAGACATTTCTCCAAAGAAGACATACAGATGGCCAAAAAGCACATGAAAAGATGCTCAACATTGCTAATTATTAGAGAAATGCAAATCAAAACTACTGAGGTATCCACTCACACCGATCAGAATGGCCATCATCAAAAAGTCTACAAACAATAAATGCTGGAGAGGGTGTGAGAAAAGGGAACCTTCCTACACTATTGCTGGGAATGTAAATTGATATAGCCACTATGGAAAACAGTATGGAGGTTCCTCAAAAAACTAAAAGTAGAGCTACCATATGATCCAGCAATCCCACTCCTGGGCATATGTCTGGAGAAAACCATACTTCGAAAAGATACATGCCCCTCAGTGTTCATTGCAGCACTGTTTACAATAGCCAAGACATGGAAGCAACCTAAATGTCCATCGATAGATGAATGGATAAAGAAGATACGGCACATATGCACAATGGAATACTACTCGGCCATAAAAAGGAACGAAATTGGGTCATTTGTAGAGACGTGGATGGATCTAGAGACTGTCATACAGAGTGAAGTAAGGCAGAAAGAGAGAAACAAATATAGTATATTAACGCATATATGCGGATCCTAGAAAAATGGTACAGATGAACTGGTTTGCCGGGCAGAAATTGAGACACGGGTGTAGAGAACAAATGTACGGATGCCAAGAGGGGAAAGTGGCAGGGGTGGGGGTGGTGATGTGATGAATTGGGAGATTGGGATTGACAAGTATACACTAATATGTATAAAATGAATGAAAAAAGAATGAAATAATGCCTTTTGCAGCAACATGGATGGACCTAGAGATGATCATACTAAGTGAAGTAAGTCAGACAGAGAAAGACAAATATCAAGTCATATCACTTGTATGTGGAATCTAAAAAAATGATACAAATTAACTTATTTACAAAACAGAAACTGACTCACAGACATAGAAAACAGACTTATGGTTACCAAAGGGGAAGGAGGGGACCTCTGATAAACTGAAAAACATTATAAAATCAGTAGCTACCAGTGACATTATCTGTTGTTCTTCTTGGTTATAAGTATTTCTCATTTTATTCAGAGATGTATGTTTTTGTTGATTAAATTGTTGGTGTGCAAACATTTAAAAATTAACCCCCCAAAAGGCAACTGGGGTCACATCTGCCCTGTTTTAAAACAGCAGCCTAGATTTTTTTTAATATAGAAGGATAATGTATCAAAATATTTTGTGTTCCATCTTGCACAAGAGTGGGGCAAGTTTTCATGCTTTCCTATAGAAAAAGTTGTTAGCATCTATTAATGTGCTCCCAGAGTCTTCCTTCAGCTTTCTGAAGCAAACAAGGAATCCCTTCTGAAACAACCAAGGGATGGGCATTTTTCCCTCACATCCTTACTGGGTACTCTGAAATAGATTTGCTCTCCCAGCTAGAAGTTTGTATGTTAACCATCCCTGATGTTACTTAAACCAAAAACAACAACAACAACAAACAAACAAAATAGCATAGAGAATATCAGAGCAGAACAACAGCCATTTAAAGATCCAAGAAAAGATCCAGAGACATACACTCCAGGGTATATCTGTGTTATTCCTTAGTTATTTCTTACAAAAACGTAGGAATCTCAGCACTGCCACTTGGGCTGTAATCAGTACCACTCAGGCAACTTACTCTGATTTTATTTTTCCTTATCTATAGAGGTAGGGTAATAATACATAACAAGGTTGTTTGGAAGCTTAAATGAAATTATATATGTATATGAATTTGAGACATGACTGAGGCAAATCAACAAAGAATAATGCAGGTAGACTTAGAAGTTCAATCCAGGAAAGAAAGAAAAAAGGTGACTGTGGTGGACATGTGGTTTATGAAAAGCAACGTGCCTGTTGATGTTTGAACTGTTCTCTGAAGACAAGGCTTTTGTTCTACTTGAGATACAGAAGGACAAAATCAAGGAGAAACAGCTCAGTGCTCCTCGGACTGCTCTGGCCATTACTCCTGGCAGGGCTTCAATACCAATTGAATGTGACGGTTAACAGTCATTTAGAAAACAGGAAGGAGTAAAAGAGACAATGGAACCAAGATGGGAAAGAAATTAAATGTAAGGCATTCTTTTAAAAATCTGGTTTGCAGAAAACCTCCTTTCAGTCTTTGTCCTGTCTGCTTTCAAGTTGGAGTAATTGATGCCTTTATCGAGGAGACGTCTGTTCTTTGTGGAAGCTAATGAAGACATTAGAGTAGAGATGGACCAAGACAAGGACTTAGCCAGCTCTTCTAGGGCCTGTTGCAGCATCCTGTGTGAATGCAGATCGGGGTTCTAATTGAAATTCATGTTTATGTGGGTTCCTTTTTTTTTTTTTTTTTTTGCGGTACGCGGGCCTCTCACTGTTGTGGAGCACAGGCTCCGGACGCGTAGGCTCAGAGGCCATGGCTCACAGGCCCAACCGCTCCGCGGCATGTGGGATCCTCCCGGACCGGGGCACGAACCCGTGCTCCCTGCACCGGCAGGCGGACTCTCAACCACTGCTTTTTTTTTTTTTTTTTTTGCGGTACGCGGGCCTCTCACTGTTGTGGAGCACAGGCTCCGGACGCGTAGGCTCCGAGGCCATGGCTCACAGGCCCAACCGCTCCGCGGCATGTGGGACCCTCCCGGACCGGGGCACGAACCCGTGCTCCCTGCACCGGCAGGCGGACTCTCAACCACTGCGCCACCAGGGAAGCCCTGTGTGGGTTCATTTTTAAGCAAAGTGTTCTCTTTGAATTGGCTGCTAGGAAGCTCAGCATCCCCCTCTGCCCCATCTTTGCAAGTGTGTAAGGTATGCATGCTGTACATCTGATGACTTAATTTTCCCCCTTTCAGTTCCCCTATATCCTAATTTGCTCATTTGATTTGTATGTATTTCAAAACCACCTTAAATCTATTTTGTGATGAAACATAAAATTTAAAATGCTCAATTCCTTCCCATCTCAGAAGCCCTCCCACAACCCAGGATTTCACCTGTCTGTGGTTTCCCCTGTCTGTTACATAAGGGTAATTTTTACAAGAGTTTTCTGTACTTGCTGTTTCTTCATCTCTTGCTCACTCCTAAATCTACTGCTGTCTGGCTTTAGTCCCCACTACCTTTCTTAAATTGATTATCCAAATAGTCAAGAATGACCTCTTTCAGCAGACACCTCTCAGGCTTTCTCATGGCCTCGCTGCTATAATTGTGCCGTTCTTACTGTATTCATTGCTGTCGAATTTTAACTTAGCCTCATCTACAGGTTTCTCCAATGAGGCTCTCTCATCCTTGTAGCCCTCACACCCCCTTCCCCACAGCATGTTGGTATCTTCTGGTATTTAGAACTGGATTGTTTTGGGCTATATTTTTTTCTGTTTCTTTTCTTTGGTCCTTGTCTTTTTAGAGGGTAGTACATTTTTTAAAGTTATTGATCATTCTTATTTTCTGTATCTCTTGCAGGATTCCCCTGAATTTATTTCTTATCTTTTTAAAGCACTTCCTCTAAGAATATTTCCAAAGTGGGCCTTTGGGTGGCAAACTTTCTGAGACCTTATCAGCCTGAGAGCATATTTATTTTACTATTATATACCATGTATATAATAATTTTTGGACATAAAATTGTAGGCTCAAAGTTTTTCCTTTCAGTACTTTAGAATATTACTTTATCATCTTTCTGCATCCAATTTTTTCTACTGGGAGATACGATTTCATTCAGATTTGTATCCTTTGGAAATAATAAGCTCTTTCTTTCTTCAAGGCTTTAGGGTTTTCTCTTGTGTTACGTTTCACTATCATGCCAATCTCCTTGGTTTGTCATCTTTTAGTCCTGGAGGTTTAAAGAGAAGTGGAGGAATAAATGTCCCAGGGGTCGATCTGCTTCACTGCTGTACTCTAGCTCCCTGCTCCACTGGGCTTTTGGGTGCCTGATGTTGTACCCCAGAAACAGGCTGGTTTTTGTGATCTTGCATGGCAGTGCTGGGTGGAGACTAGAGCAGAATTTAAAAGCTTTCCCTCAACCTCTTCTCTCATTGCACCAGACTTCACTTGACCTTGCTGATTCATGACAGCCTTTGGTTTCCCTGGGACTTTCTCAGTTTTTATGTTACTGATACTTTCGTCTGTGCAACCTCTAGCTTCTGTAGTTTCTCCAGGGTTGATTTGGCGGAAGGAACTCAGCAACCAGGTCTGGTTCGTCATCTTGTCAGAATTGGAAGACTCGCTTCAGCAGTGTTTTACACAATTGACCCATGCCTTCTTCCTAAAACACTCTCGCCTTACCTTCCTGATAGTACATTTATGGGTTGCTTCCTTTTCTTCTTCTAAGAGTCCTCTTCTGCCCATTCCTGTTCTCTCCTAAGTCCTGCTTTCTTGTCATACTGCACATCCTCTGGAGCTGATCCCATCTCCTTTAAAACCTCAATTAGCACCTACATGCTGAAGGTACCTCATGACCTATTTCCAGCTGTAGGCTCTGCTGTACTCCAGACTTGTATGGCCACCTCACCAGTGGACATGACCAGCTAGATGCAAACCACATCTGAAAAATCAGCCTACTCCTTACAACTCCCCCTGGGTTGCCTCTAACTGTAAGGCCTCCACTTAACTTTCAAAACCAGAATCTGATTGTCCTCCTCGACTTCTCCTTTACAGCCCACATTTAATTAATTACCAAATTCTGTTGATTCTGCCTCCTCAACATATCTTAGACTCATCTCCTTTTCTCTATTCCTACTTTAAGCCTTAATCTAGGCCACCATCATCAGTCAGCTGTGATGTAAATGACCCTCCTAACTGTTCGTCTCCTTCCCTCTCTATTCCATCCTGTACAGTTGGAGTGAAACCTTTAATTCAGCCGTTCTCAAACTTTTTGATCTCAGGCAACCTTTGCATTCTTAAAATTTGTTGAGGGCTCCAAGGAGCTTCGTTTCTATGCTATGGATAGATATCAATATAGATATTTACTTTATTAGAAACTAAAACAATGAAATTTAAAACACAAGAATAACACAAGCACATCAGATCAATGATGTCATCACTCATTTTGTAGCCTCTGGAAAACTCCACGGTACACAAGAGAATGAGAGTGAAAAAGGAAAACAGTGTCTTACTATTATTATGAAAATATTTTTGACCACACAGACTTCTGAAGATTTTAGGAGTGCCCTAGAGCTTTGTGGACCACACTGTGGGAACCACTGCTTAATTCACTCATCTGAACCCATTGTTTCCCAATTGCAGTCACTTCATTGCCTTGCCATGGTCTCTCAGGATGGTGTCCGAAAGCTCCAGTAAGATATACAAGACCCTGGGGCTTCCCTGGTGGCGCAGTGGTTGAGAGTCCGCCTGCCGATGCAGGGGACACGGGTTCGTGCCCCGGTCCGGGAGGATCCCACATGCCGCGGAGCGGCTGGGCCCCTGAGCCTGCGCGTCCAGAGCCTGTGCTCCGCAACGGTAGAGGCCACAACAGTGAGAGGCCCGCGT
>NC_041218.1:90227844-90238785 GCF_002837175.3 Physeter macrocephalus
CTTATGAACCTGCGCGTCCGGAGCCTGTGCTCCGCAACGGGAGAGGCCGCAACAGAGGGAGGCCCGCATACCACCAAAAAAAAAAAAAAAAAAGATATACAAGACCCTTCATGATCTGACCTCTGTCTGTCTCTCCAGACTCACCTGCTGTGATGTCCTTACTCTGACCTCCGCTTCAGCCAGGCTGACAAGCTTGCCAGCCTCAGCACTTACGCTTTCTTCTCTAGGCCATCACTCCTGCTTTCATCTTGGCCTGGAGTGCCTTGTGCCCCTACTCGATCTTCTGGACTCAGCCTTGTCTTCAACTTTGCCTAAAACCTTCCCTGAAAACCAGGCCCCTCCTCTGGTTTCCTTGCACTTAACCCCATTTTAACATTTCCCCTCTTCTTTTGTAACTGTTGTTTACTTATGTCCCCCTCAATGGACTATAAGCTCCTTGCATCTTCATCATGGCTTTTCAGCACAGTATCAGACACAGAGTAGATGTTCAATAGCATTATTGAATCAACGGATGAAAAAACAGATGTATAGTAATATAAGGCATTTATAACTGACTTACATATTTCTCCTTTACTAGATGCTTAGTAAATTGGCATTATGGTTTTCTATAATGTGTATTAATTCACCTCTTTTGTTAAAAAATTCCAATTTAAAAACACCAGTAAGATATTAGTTACGGATGCTACTGGGTATATGCTATGGACCAACTTAACTGATGGTTATGGAAAACTAACTGCCCCTGATTGGGTCCACCTTCCCCCGACCAACCAGGAAATGGGTTTGGTGGGGCTAGGGCATAAAGAGAAGCAGTTCCGTGTGTGTGACTACTTTTTGGCCACCTAGAACTGTGGAATATTTGCCTGTGGGTGATCTTTCTGCTCCAGCAATAAATTAACGTAGGGTCAGAGGAGACACAATGAAAATTGCATACAAAAGCTTTTTTGCATATGTCAATTTTTCTGGGAAGGGGATGCATAGCTTTCACCTTTGAAAGGGCTCAAGGATTCAGAAAAGCCTAAGAACCACTTTACAATTAATGACTTGCTTTTCAGTGTGTAATGGGCTATTTTATTTTCAATGAAAAAGAGTGAACTTAGGTGTGAGATCAATCAGTGTCCCAGGTCCATTTTATGATGGCATATTTATACGTACTAGGACTCTGTGAGACTTCTTTATTGAATTTGTAGAGTTTTTTACTGTATGTAATGTAACGTGAGGATGTGAGTCTAAATTAGACAGCTGCTGTGCAGATAGACTTGCAAAGTGATTAGAGGCAAATTCAGACCTAAATTTTCAGGTTAATGCTAATAAATCACATTCAAAATAGGCTTACGCTCAGAAAGCTATTTTGTAAGATCAGATTTCAGTTGCTGATCAATCCTTTAGATAGATAATCCTTAAAAACCCATCAATATGTTTCATATAGATACTGATTAATAATATGATTCATTTTATTAGGTGTTTATTTAACTATTAATTTATTAATATATTATAAATTATTTATTAAGTATATTAAGTGTTCGTTGAGTGTTTTGTTCACATCTGGGATATATCTTTTTTGCTAAAGATATAATTTTCTTATTTGGTGACACCACAACATTAAAGCAAAAGAAAAGTAAACATTTAAAAATGAAAACGAATGGAAAAAAATGGGATTGAATGCTTTCCATAATATTCTTTTCAATATTCATTTATTAAAAGGCTTTATACTTTGATTTTTTTCCTTCCATATTAGATTTCTTTACTTATTTTTATCACCCCTCCCCACCCAAGACATACACACTGGTAGTCTTTATGGTTACAACATATTCTGGATTTGTTAGAGCATAAAGTATCCTCAATGAATGGCCCCTTGCTTGGATTTTTTAATATCGTTTTTCTTTTTCTCTATTTTGAAAGTTTACCTCAAGAAAGTCTGTTTCTTATTTAATTTCTATCTAATTTTACATTTCCTCCTGACTGATTATTTATAGACTAGCCCCATGGCCTGTGATCCAACCTCATATAGTCAACTGTGTTACTTATGATTCTCAAACGACAAAAATAAGGCCATTGCCAAGATCCTAGAAGAGAAATGGCAAAGATAATATTTGATCTAGGAATATGCTTTGGATTTACATTTGAATATGAGGTTGTCTGGTGTTTTTAAAATTATAGTAGTAATAACAATAAAAGCATTTCCAATAGTAGCTGTTATACACATTTATTATCTTCTAGACCTGCACTGGCCAGTATGGTAGCCCCTAGCCACATGTAGCTACTGATCACTTGAAATGTGACCAGTGCCACATGTTGAAAGGATAATGTTTTGGAGATATAAGGTTAAATAAAATATATTATTAAAATTAGTTTCACCTATTTCTTTTCACTCTTTTAATGAGGCTGCTAGAATATTTCAAAGTTATATAAGTGGCTTACGTTATACTTATTATATGAAGTTATATAATGTTGATTGTTATAATAACAATTTTAGTATAACAATAACATAATTGTTAATGTAATAATATTATACAATAATATTTTTATATAAAGTTACCTAAGTGACTAGCAATGGTCCAGGTACTATATATGCATTTTAATCTCATTTAATCCTTATTAGGTATATATTTTTAATATTCTCATTTTTCATAGAAGGAAACTGATAGAGAGATTAAATAGCTAACCTAGGGTTGTCTATGGTAGGACCAGTACACAAACCCAATTCGTGCTCTTAACCAGTAGTCTCTAACCTTTTTGATAGCATCCCCTGTCAGTTCTTTTTTTGCCACCAGTGACAGCAGTGTGATTGAATAGGATTCTTTATTTATTAAAATCTTGGTTTCTTACTTTGTGATGGAGCAGTTCGATGATGTCATTCATTTTTAAAATGCGTGCATTTAGTGGATCTGATGGCTGAAATATAGACCTCACAACAATATGTACATCATATGAAGAAGGGCATCATTGACTGACTGCATTTACTAAAGCATGATGCTCAGTTTTTTTATCCACTCATTAATTATGCAAAGGCTTTTACTGAAATTCAGCTAGTAGATTTCTATTTCTCTTCATGTCATTAAGTTGTTCTGGCACACTAATTGGATGATGTTGCAGTTTTATATTATTAAGTGGTTCCTATGAAAATTCTTTGTTTGAAAGATTTTTAAAGAGGTTTAGGACTTCCCTGGTGCTGCGGTGGTTAAGAATCCGCCTGCCAATGCAGGGGACACGGGTTTGAGCCCTGGTCCCGCGAGATCCCACATGCTGTGGAGCAGCTAAGCCCATGCACCACAACTACTGAGCCTGCGTGCCACAACTACTGAAGCCTACACGCCTAGAACCTGTACTCTGCAACAAGAGAAGCCACCACAACGAGAAGCCCGCGCACCGCAACAAAGAGAAGCCCCCGCTTGCGGCAGTTAGAGAAAGCCTGCGTGCAGCAACAAAGACCCAACGCGGCCCTAAATAAATAAATAAATTTATTTAAAAAAAAAAAAACAGGTTTAAAATGACATGAGGCTTTTTAGAGGTGACACACATAAGTTTTATGAAGAAAAAAAATGAAAACATTTCCATGTTATTTTCTTTAATCCATATGTTTAAACATTTCCATGTTTGTCTTTTAAATATTTCTGCTCTCACTGCTAAAAATGACACCTTTGCTTTGAAGAGACAGATTAAGTATAATTATATATTTTTTTCAAAATATCTGCTATGTCACATACTTCTTGTCATCACAGAGGAATTTGGAAGATTTATAACACTTGTCCTTTGTCAAAAAATGTGCAACATCTTTACATTTGACAAGTTCTTCACTGCTGTATTTTGCCACAAGATACCAGAGATGAAACAGTTTTCATGGTTAGCAACAATCTTTTTTTAAAGTATTGCAAAGATTCTACCAGGCTCTACTTTTTAAAAAATGTTTGTACATAATGAACTGCATTGATGACACTGTTACATTGTGCACCTTGGCTGCCCTTGTAAGTGGCATTAGCTTGACTCCAGTGAATGAATTTCATGTCTGGTGCTTTCTCTGTAACCTGACCTTGGAAATATTTTCTTTAAAATTCTAATTTAAAAAGTTACTCCACCACTGGTTATACTTGCATAGATTTTCCATAAAACATGGTTCTCACCAAATAATTCATATACTGTGTGCATACAGATTCTCTGGTACATCAGAGGCTCATGAAAATAATTTTTCATGATTTTGTCATTGAGGTGTAATTTGTGTATAAGGGGAATTAGAAATTATTTAAAACTGAATGATAATTGAAAACACAACATATCAATTTGGGGATGCAGTTAAAGCAGTGCTTAAGAGGAATTTATAGTTTCAAATGCTTGTATTAGAAAGGAGGAAAGGCACTATATAGCACAGGGAAGTATATTCAATGCCCTGTGACAAAGCATAGTGGAAAAGAATATGAAAAAGTATATGTATGTATATGTATCTATAACTGAATCACTTTGCTATATGGCAGAAATTAAACAACATTGTAAATCAACTATAGTTCAATAAAGTTAAAAAATAGAAAGGAGGAAAGGCTTAGAAATCAGTGATTTATATTTCCATGTTAAGAAGACTGAAGAAGATGAGCAAATTAACCCAAAAGTAAGTAGAAGAAAGGAAATAATAAATTAAGAGTAGAAACAAATTAAATAGAATGCGAACAACAGAGAAGATTAACAAAGCCAAAAGTTGGTTTTTAAAAACATTGACAAAATTATTAAATCTCTAGCAAGGCTTTTCAAGAAAAAAAGAGAAAATGCAAATTACCAATATCAGGAAGGAAAGGGGATATCATCAGAAATTTTACAAACTATAAAGAATAATAAATAATATGAACAAGTATATGCCACTTAAATGGACAATTTTTTGAAAAATACAATTTCTCAAAATTGACACAAGATGCAGTATAAAATATGAATAGGCTTATGTCTATGAACAACGTTACATTTATTAACAAAAATCCCCTCACAGAGAAAACTTCAGATCTAGGTAGTTTCACTGATGAATTTTATCAAAGAATTAAGGAAGCTATAATAATCTTATATAAACTTTTTATAAAGCAACAGCAGCAGAAGAAGAAACACTTCCTAATATATGAGGCCAGAATAACCCTGGATACCACAGTCAGGCAAAGGCATTACAGAAAACTGCAAATGAATATTCCTCAAAAACATAGACATAAAATTGTTTTAAAATTAGTGAATCAAATCCAACAATACATATAAAAATATTATATATGATATATATATATGTATATGACCAACTGGGCTTTATCCCAGGAATGATTAAAAAATCAAACAATTTTACTTACTGTATCAACAGACTAAAAGTTAAATATCATGTGATTATCTCAAATGATGCAGAAAGAGCATTTGACAAAATTCAGTGTGCATTCATGATTTTAAAAAAATTAACTGTCAGTAAACAAAGAATAGATGTAAACTCCTCAGTCTGGTAAAGTGCATTTACAAAAAGCCTACAGCTAAAATAGTGATGATGAAAGTTGAATGCTTTCTCCTTCAGGTCAGGAACAAAGCAAGGATATCTACTGTCACTATTTTTATTTGACATAGTAGTAGAAATCCTAGCCAATGAAAAAAGTAAGAAAAAGAAGTAAAACAAAAATTGGTAAGAAAGAAGTAAAACTGCCCCTAAATATAAACAACATGATTGTACAGAAAATTCTAAGGAAGCAACCACAGTCTTAACCACCATGACAAAACCTACTGAAACTAATATGTGAGTTTCACAATTCAAGGTCAGTATATAATACAAAGCCATAAACTGGTCACCCATAGAGTATGGTTTTAAATGAACCAAAGTATAAGTTTGGCCATATGAAATTTTGGCCTACTTAAACAGAGATTATATGGAAAGCCTAACAATAAGGGGAAGGAAAATTTGAGTAATTTAAATTCCCATATAGATAACACATACATGTGTGCGTGCATACATAGATACATAAGCAAATGACATTTAACCTACAGTTTATATATCCTCTCTTCAGATACTCATCAAATTGAAGAGAACAATTCATTAGCTAGTTTTCTCTCTGTCCCAGCTTCTCTCAGAGTAGCACTAATTAGCACAAAAATGGTTGGGGGAGGAGAGGCGTAAGGAAAAAGGAAGAGAAGTTGCATAAACTGTGATTGTATGTTGACTGAATTAGAAAGCTAAGTAGAGAATGCAGAGAAGATCATGACCAGGGTGACCTTCTGATTGGTTCAAGGCATGTGAACTATGGAACTCTATTTCTAAAGAATTGTGTGACTACATAGGTTAACTGTGAATCCTAAGGAAGACTGGGTATCTACTTGTAGGATATTTACTTACACTAATATCTGATTTATGACTAAGTCATGTGAGTGGTTCCTTTCAATTCTTTTTTTTTAGTTTTTTAAACAGCTTTATTGAGGTATAATTGATGTACAAAAAACTGCACAGGACTTCCCTGGTGGCGCAATGGTTGAGAGTCCGCTTGCCGATGCAGGGGACACGGGTTCGTGCCCCGGTCCGGGAGGATCCCACGTGCCGCGGAGCGGCTGGACTGGGCCCGTGAGCCATGGCCACTGAGCCTGCGTGTCTGGAGCCTGTGCTCCACAACAGGAGAGGCCACAACAGTGAGAGGCCCGCGTACTGCAAAAAAAAAAAAAAAAAAAACCAAAACAAACTGCACAAATTTAATGTATATAATTTGATGAGTTTAGACAGATGTACACAGCCATAAAACCACTACTACAATCAAGGTAATACACATATCAATTACCTCCAAAAGTAGTTGCCTTGTGCCTCTTTCTTTCTTTTCTTTCTCCCTTTCTTCCTTTTTTCTTTTTCTTTCTTTCTTTTCTTTCTTTTCTCTCTCTCTTTCTTTCTCTTTCTTTCTTTCTTTCTCTTTCTCTCTTTGTTTCTCTTTCTCTCTCTCTTTCTCTTCCTGTATATGGTAAGAACGTTTAACCTGAGATCTTCCCTCTTAATACATTTTTTAAGTGTACAATACAGTATTGTTAACTATAGGTACTATGTTGTACAACAGATCTGTACAAGTTAGTCATCTTGTGTAACTGAAACTTTATACCCATTGAACAACACCTCTCCATTTCCCCCTCCCCCTAGCCCTTGGCAACCACCATTCTACTCTTTGATTCTATGAATTTGACTATTTTAGATCCTTCATATAAGTTGAATCATGCAATATTTGTCTTTCTGTGACTGGCTTATTTCACTTGGCATAATGGCCTCCAGGTTCATCCATGTTGTCACATATGGCAGGATTTCCTTCTTTTTAAGACTGAATAATATGCCATTGTATGTATATACCACATTTTCTTTATCCATTCTTCCATCGATGGACATTTAGGTTGTTTTCATATTTTGGTTATTGTGAATAATGCTGCAGTGAACATGGGAGTGCAGACATCTCTTTAGATCCTGATTTCAGTTCTTTTGCATATATACCCAGAAGTAGGATTGCTGGATCACATGGTAGTTCTATTTTTAATATTTTTGTGGAAACTCCATACTGTTTTCTATAGGGGCTGCACCATTTTGCATTCCCACCAACAATGTACAAGGGTCCCCGTTTCTCCATATCCTCACCAACACTTGTTATCATTTTTTTTTGGTAATAGCCATTCTAACAGGTGTGAGATAATATGTCACTGTGGTTTTGATTTGCATTTTCCTGATAATTAGTGACTTTGAGCACCTTTTCATATACTTATTGGCCATTTGTTTGTCTTCTTTGGAGAAACGTCTATTCAAGTCCTTAGCCCATTTTTTAATTGAGTTATTCGTACTTTTTGCAATTGTAGGAGTTCCTTATATGTTTTAGCTATTAACCCCTTATCTATTTCAATTCTTTTTAAAACAAATCCTAGCCTTATTGTAATTCTTCTCCATTTCAGCCTATGTATATAGACATTGACATGAAGCTTTGGTACAAGGATTCTTGCTTTTCAAAAGACAGAAGGAATGACACATTATATGTTGAATTGAACTGAATGATAAATTTATGGAGGCTGAGGGAAAATACATATCTAAAAGAGTAGATTGCCAAGGTTTTATGAATCATTATCTTTTCATGAAGCAGTTTATATCTAGGAACCTAGATTTGTAGCCTACTGGATAGAATCTAGGTTTTTAGGTTGATGATTCTCTGAATATTTCTTCAGCCAGATGGTTCTGCAGGCTGGGTGCCATCTGACCAGGCAATGTTAGATTATTTAATTGTGTGTTTATTAAAGCTTGCTCTTTCTGGCAGCATATTGTACCTTTTTAAAGAGTCTCCTTGGCAAACTGCTGAGTTTGGGGCGGTGATTGTTTTTTTAAGTGTATCACGGGGGCTGCCAGAGATCACTACTTACTCTCTAGAATGCCAAAGAATAGGGCTTCCTTATCTTTAGATCTCACTGTACTCCTACATAGATGCCTTCGATTTTTAAGCCTGATCCTGCATTTTTGTAATATTTGGAGTTGTCCTTCGGAGTGATTGTCATAAGTGATCTAGTGATTGGTGATTAAACCCTGAATCCCCTCATTGACTTGGGTTATCTTGGAGGCTAGGAAGAGTTTCTACCTAACAGTTGGTAACCTTGTCAGGACCCCATTTTCAGAAAGTGTAGTTAGGGTGACTTCAGGAAGATCAGTGTGGCTGGTAGAAATGGGAGATTTTGTGGTCTTTTGTAGCCACTGAAGAGGGTGGAAGACAGGCAAGACGTAGCCCTAAGCCTGTTCCCAAAGCAGACAGCACAGCATCACACAACACTAGCATCCCCCAACCCTGCCCATCTGCCAGGATAATACCCACCCTGGATGGCATAATTGGGGGTGATTTGTCAGAGGAGACAGGAGGAGTCCATGACCATTATTTCCAATGCGTGGATCTTTGGCCTCGAAGGTCTGTGTTCTCCTGTGAGCTCTGATCATTTTGTGACTGCCCGTCAGCACTGAAGGACACAAACGCCATTAGACATCTTTGCATGACTCCCTCGACCTACCAGGTCCACCACTCATAGATCAGGCAAAGGGTCCAGAATGTCTAGAATTTAAAAAGACCCTCTATATCAGTCATGAGAAAATTCGAAAGCATTCAAGTTAAAAGAAATGGAGGCTGGCCCCAGGTGCTTCTGTGTAACCGCCAAGGACGTGTAACTGTACAATTCCTTAATCTCAAAGCAGCTGTGACTTGACCCCTAGAAAGTGGTCTAAGTGAGGAGTGTGTAGCCCCACCCCCATTTCAGTCTAAGGCTGCTCTACAATATTCTGCAGACACTGACGGCCTATACTTCTGTAGGTTGTTCGTGAAAATGATTACAGAGATGTTCTTCAGTGGTCAGAAAAAGCAGAATGGACATATTTCTTTTGGAAACTGGAAGAGAGTAATAGAGGAACATACAGAGAGGACAAGAAAAATTATAATGATAAAAAGATGTTATCAAAATCTAGCATCTTGATGGACTTATTGAACTGAAATGTGGATTAATACAGTATTCATTCCCCCAAAGTTGACGGATCATCACCATATAAAATGGGTTGTTGGCAAATTAACACAACCTTTGGGCATTTTAGAGAGAATAGGGAATCTGTCATTCCACATGCAGTTAACTACTTACTCAGAAAATGGATTCTTTCTTCCTTTCTCAGGTGTGATTCAGATCAGGAGTAGAGAGACAGATACCAGGGGCCATTTGTAACCAGCAGAGCAGCTGTGACATCACCATTCATTTAAGGAGATCCATGCATGGCGAATCTGACCAGGTGCACGTTCCTATAGAAAGCAAACAATAGCATTGGTTTCTTTGTGTTGTCAGGACAATAATGTGTGTGTCAGTAAACTGAGTGCTAGGTTATGATTGCTCTGAAATCCATTGAACTAAGTGTTACTTTAACTGACCCACTTTGTGCATGTGTTAGAAGCCACTCCTCAGTATTTTGAGAGGTTTGTTGTTTATGGATTATGTTGAAAGGAATTTTAGAACCCTTCATTGAAGGTTCTGGGTACCTCCACTGTGTTGGTTACAGAATACCTTCTGTCAACGTAACATTATTCTTTTCCAGTAATTCTTAACCATGATTTCTAAGTTGCAGTCGCCATGTTCACTGAACCATAAACTTTGACTGGCAGGACCTAACGACAAGGAACCTGATGTGGGGACCTTTCAGATTATTTGTTAATTTGCATATGTTCTATAGTTGATCTGAAGTTTTGTGTTGCCTAGGCAGTTTTTGGTTTGTTTTTGGTTTATAGTAGTTATTGTTTTTATTATTTTTTTAAATTAATTTTTATTGGAGTTTAGTTGCTTTACAATGTTGTGCCAGCCTCTGCCGTGCAGCAGTGTGAATCAGCCATACACATACACACAGCCACTCTTTTTTAGATTTCCTTCCCATTTAGGTCACCACAGAGTACCGAGTATAGCTCCCTGTGCTATACAGCAGGTCCTCATTAGCCATACATTTTATACACATATACTTTTATTTTTTTTACCTGAACTTCTTCTGCATCTCTTTTTTTTTAAACATCTTTATTGGAGGAAAATTGCTTTACAATGGTGTGTCAGTTTCTGCTTTATAACAAAGTGAATCAGTTATACATATACATATATCCCCATATCTCCTCCCTCTTGTGTCTCCCTCCCTCCCACCCTCCCTATCCCGCCCCTCTAGCTGGTCACAAAGCACCGAGCTGATCTCCCTGTGCTATGCGGCTGCTTCCCACTAGCTATCTATTTTACGTTTGATAGTGTATATATGTCCATGCCACTCTCTTACTTTGTCCCAGCTTACCCTTCCCCCTCCTGGTGTCCTCAAGTCCATGCTCTAGTAGGTTTGCGTCTTTATTCCCGTCTTGCCCCTAGGTTCTTCATGACCATTTTTTTTTTTTTTAGATTCCATATATATGTGTTAGCATATGGTATTTGTTTTTCTCTTTCTGACTTATTTCACTC
>NC_041218.1:90238982-90257019 GCF_002837175.3 Physeter macrocephalus
AGTAGTGGGATTTCTGGGTCATATGGTAGTTCTATTTTTAGTTTTTTAAGGAACCTCCATACTGTTCTCCATAGTGGCTGTATCAATTTACATTCCCCACCAACAGTGTAAGAAGGTTCCCTTTTCTCCACACCCTCTCCAGCATTTATTGTTTGTAGATTTTTTGATGATGGCCATTAAGACCGGTGTGAGATGATAGCTCATTGTAGTTTTGATTTGCATTTCTCTAATGATTAATGATGTTGAGTATTCTTTCATGTGTTTGTTGGCACTATATTGGTCATCTGGCCAAGAAGTGGTGGTCTTGTGTATTTATTTGTTCCTAGGACACTTAAGTGCCTTATTTTATTAACACACAGCTTGGTGTTTTATGAAACAGAAAAATCAATTTCACAAGCTTCATTGTATAGGGAAATGGTATAACCTGATGGATAAGAGCGTTGGCTCTGGAATCAGCCTCCTTGACTCCAACTGCAGCTTCCCTTCTTACTAGGTGTGTCCTTGGGCAAGCTACTTAATCTTTCTAATCTTTGGTTTCTTCATTGTTAAATGGGGATATTAAAGAGTATCTACCTTACAGGGTTGTTGTGAAGATTAAATAAAGTAATACACTTAATACAGGACCTGGCACACAGTAAATGTTCAGTAAACTTTTATCATCTCATCTATTAATGTTCTCACAGGCTTGAGAAATGGTACCTGCCCCTAGAGTTAATTCTCCCTTCTCTGGTTACTGCATTTCTTTTAAGGAAGTGACACAAAACAAACAGACTTCTAGACTAGTGCCTCCTTTTTTATATAAATACCTTTTTCATTTATAAAAATCAAATATGTATCTAGGCAAAGCTGAAGATATAAGACTTGGAAACAGTTAATTTCATTCTTTTATATGTCCTTAAAAAAGGGGGTTTTGGGCTTCCCTGGTGGCGCAGTGGTTGAGAGTCCGCCTGCTGATGCAGGGGACACGGGTTCGTGCCCCGGTCCGGGAAGATCCCACATGCCGCGGAGCGGCTGGGCCCGTGAGCCATGGCCGCTGAGCCTGCGCGTCCGGAGCCTGTGCTCCGCAACGGGAGAGGCCACAACAGTGAGAGGCCTGCGTACCGAGAAAAAAAAAAAAAGGGGGGGGGGTTTGCACGTTGTAATAGTCTACCAATTTTTTGGATCCCACCTCCCTTAATATCTCTCCTGCGAGTTAATAGCAGCAAAGCAAGGATTGAACCAAGACCGTTTCTTCTGTCCTTTGGTTTAATCTGAGTCTCTTGACCCTGATCCGTAAAGCAGGATATTTCATCTTCTGCAGGAGCTGCTAATGAAAGTCAAGTGTTATAAGACATTGTTCTTATCACCAGGAAGGTTTATTAGTTAGTGCCTTCTCAGAGGGACACAGGGTAATTGGACAAAGCTGGATATTTATTTGATAAAATGCCTTGTAGGTCAGTTTCTATGAATTTTTCATCAAGAGGACTGGGAATTATCCCCAAAATGAAAAGAAATTCTTTGGACTTGAGAAGTAATTTTCAGTAGAAATTGACTTCAGGGCAATCAGTTCTGTTTGTGTTTTCTGCTCTCTAATCACTTAGAATGACATCTTGTGTTGTAGGAGGAAGAGGGCAGGTGCAAAAACAAAGATAAAAACATAATCAGTGAAGATGGGGCCACCAGAAGATCATGTGGAACTATCTATGTTCTTTCTGTATCTATAAACCCTTTCTGTATCTATAAACCCTTTCTGTAGGAAGATCCTTCATCAGAGCTATTCATAGATGACAGTTTTATTTGGCACATATATCACATTTAGGTCTTAGCATCTTTAGCGTTAAAATTCTTTTTCAAATTTTATTACCTGTGTTTTTTAAACTATCAGTTACAAAATAACATGCTTGCTTTGATTGGTTCATACTAATAGATCAGTATTATAAATTCTTAACTGCAGGAGAATATTAGTTTTCAGACACAAAGATAGGAAAACTGTCTCACGTTAGGGGCAGTGTTGAAACCTGTAGTTGTTATTTGCATTTGGTGCTGAGTACAACTTTATAGTACGTTTTGTCCTTTTTCTACAACTTTTTCTAACGTAGTATATACTTGAATATCAAATTGCATTGAGCTTGGTTCTCAGATTGCAAAGTGTGGAGACTTGACCATGTTGTTGGGGTAAACACTAGGAAAAAAACTGCATTCATTCTCTAAAACTTCTGATGATAACTTACTTTAATCTGCAGTGAAAGAAAGGTTGTAAAATTCCCTAACCAGTGGTCTTTGGGATTCACTCTGTGAATACTGAATTTAAAAAGACAATACTTTCTCTAACTGGTCAACCAGAACACTTATTTTTAAAAAATTTTTTATTGAAATATAGGTGATATACAAATGTTGTGTTGGTTTCAGGTGTACAGCAAAGTGATTCATATATATATATATATATATATATTCTTTTTTAGATTCTTTCCACTATAGGTTATTACAAGACATTGAGTATAGTTCTCTGTGCTATACAGTAGGTCCTTGTTGGTTATCTATTTTATATATAGTAGTGTCTATATTTTAATCCCAAACTCCTAATTTATCCCTTCCCCATTCCCCTTTGGGAACCATAAATTTGTTTTCTATGCCTGTGAATCTGTTTTGTAAATAAGTTCCTTTGTATCATTGTTTTAGATTTTTTTATATTAGTGTTTTAGTTCAAAACACTTATTGAACTAGGTGAGAGATTCAAATAATTACAAGTTTCTCACCTTCAAGAATTTTTTCATCTAATTGGTGATACAAGTTAAAAAGCCAGTTAGGTTCTTTAAAAATCAAGGCTACCAATGGTCTCTAAATCTTCAAGTCCAATGGCATTTGCTTAGTACTGTTTTCTTTAGCTCTTAGCACCAATGCCTGATTCTCATTTGGGGAACCGGAGGCTGATACTCCTCTTACCTTTCTCACTTCTGTGTTTCCTAAATAGAGATTTCACCAAGATTCATATCTTAGGCATTTTTTTCTCTTCTCTCTGAAACATTTGTTTGTATAAAAATGTTTTAAAAACATTACTTTATACTTTTTCTTTTTTCTATCTGTTGATTTAAATAAATGAAAATATCCACTTATCTGAAAGTAAAAGTTTGGGACACATGTATGATATTAAGTTGAACCACATAAAATTACTGTTTTTGTAAGTCAGAAATGGTCAAATATCGGCAGTTTCTCTTTTTCTCATATGTTATTTGCTTTCTCTATTACTATGTAGGAAATCCATCTTCTCCTGTATAAATTGAGATGTGATTTACCTTTAGGCTTTCCAATACATTTTAATGAAAAAAATTCTCATTTTCAACAAAATTGATTTATTTTAATGTTATATTTTCCTCCTCAAGTCATGTGGGTAACTTCCATTATTATTAATATGGTTCACATATTGCAAAGGGAGATGGCATCTTTCAGTTGTTTCTCAGTAAAATAATTTATTGGAGTCACAGATTTAACTGGGAGACTTTTTTTGCTCCTGAAGAGTATTAAATAGCAAAAATGATAGGGATATTCTTTTCCTTCGTTTGCTTTTCTTCAGGATACAGTTTATCCATTCCTGGCTGCAGTGCCAGAATTAGAAATAACTGTAGCCAAATTTCAAGGTCTCACCCTGTAGCAGGTTCATCTCATTCCTTGGCAGGCACAGACAGTGCTTTATATGATGACTCTATAATTACCCAGTTTTGGTAAACAGACATTATTTAGCCAATACAGCAAAATGACTCCTTCAGAGCCATTACATTGCAGTTCATCAAGTAAATAGTGATTTAGCCATTTTCATGAAAAATGTGTGTTATTTCGTTGATAGCCTATCAATCCACAGCATTCAGCTAATTCCCTATCACCCTCTATGAGTATTTTGGAACCTCTTTTTGAAAACCATTCCTGTACTATATGAACACTGTACAAAGCTCTATTTCAATGTGAAAATCACTTAGTGTAATTGTTTTTATAGTTATTTCTATTATGAACAGTCTCTCAGTGTCAGAGATAGCAGGACACAGTGCCCGGACTATTAATGTGAATTGCTCTGATAGAGAAGAAAATAGCTTTGATTACCTTTAAAGAATGGGAAGAAATGATTTTATAATGTTTAGGCCCTGGCACAATTTTTATGTGATCATTTAAACCTGGAATGACTTAATGTCAGAAGTATAAAACCCATTTAAGAAGATATGCTGAAGTGTCTATCACTACTGTTTGAAAGGAGGTGTGCACTGGCTAGACTGAGTTTTAATACTAATAGAGTTAGTTTCACAAACAGAGATGCCTTTCGGATTAAAATTAAGTGATGTCTTTACTTATCTTTCAAAAGGATTCATTTCCTTCTGGATGAAATTACGGTGTGGGGTTTTTGGTCTCTCTTCCTGGGGCAAAGCATCAAGAAGTCAAAGATAAAATTCCATGGAGACAGTGGTGAGGAATCTGTGCTCGTTTGTTTTTGCAGTGATGCATCATGCAAGGATTTCTAACAAAGCAATGCATTAGGTTGTAGATGGAGTGCCTGCCCGCTGTAATGATTTTTTTCCCCCTGAAAGACAAAAATAGCTGCCCTGCCACACTGTGCTGCTGGGCTTTGATGGAAAATGTCATGCTGTTTCTTGCTTCTTCCCCTGATGGCATGATACATACACTGAGTACAGGTGTGACAATCTAAGTATATTTAGAAAGTCCCTGCAGGACACAGAAGTGGGGAATTAGAATGGAATCATGCAAGGACTCTGAAATGGAATGCCACAAGCCACATCAGGACTTGCTGCGTTCAATAACTCTATGAGGACAGGGTGAAGAATAAGATCTTGATCGCACCTCACATATGTGGTTTGTATCTCAGTGTGTCTTTTTAGGCCTTAGCCTGAGGGTTTACCTTAATCCATTTACATTTCCAAGAAAAGTCCTTCAGTCCATTTTGCTAATCCATGTGTGATTGAATCAGGGTAGAAAACTGAGTTTGAGGACACAGGGCATCTCTTCATGGTGCTTTCCCATCATCCCTTGTGGTGATAATGGCCTCAAACTCTGCCTTCTCTCTCCAGCTAGTGACTCTAGGCTATCTTCCCTAAGAATGTGAAATGTCATTAACGTTTTCTATCTCAGGTGACCACTTGCTTGATAATCGGAGTTGTCTGCCTGGATTATCTTGGTAGGTGACATATGAGGAGGATAGTTCCTTCACATTCAGCTGCTTCCCTCAGCTCACACAGCTTTCTGGTTTTGTATTTACATTTTCATCCCTCAGTTGAGTGGAAGTATTCAAGGAAAAGGGCCAAAAGAAAACGCCCTCCTAACGGATGGATACTCTATGGCAATTTGTTTTCTGTTTTTTGGGTTTTTTTCCTCAGAAACATCTGTGGTCTTCTGATGACTCTCAGGGAAAAAAAAAAATCACCCAAACTTATCTGAGAAATCTAGAGAGTAGTGAGAGGCAGAGAACACAAAAGAAAGAAAAAAGTTGTTTTGCTTATGGAGTTTGGCATCAAAAGTGCCACCCTTAGCATTAAAAGGCCCTTCCTGACTTCTGAATTTTAAATAGTGCCTTCTAAAAAACAGTAGTAGGAAATGAAGTTACCCCTCTAGTTAGGAACAAAAAGAGAAAGAATGGCCGCTGGCTGTGTGTTTACCCTCATGGCTTCCCTGAGGATGTCCTGTCTCCATTCTGTAGAGAGCCCTCTCTCTCTCTCTCTCTCTCTCTCTCTCTCTCTCTCTCTCTCTCTCTCTCTCTCTCTTTCTCTCTCTCTCTCTCTGTCTGTCTCACTCTGAAAAGCCTTCACTGAAGAGACAAAGCAGAGTGGAAATGAATGTTTCAGGCTCCTGTAAACCCTCCTCTACTTATTCCCTTCCCCTTCTGTCCAGGGGGGTCCTAAGAGGTGGGAGGCTCATAATAGGTGGACCAGAGCCCTGAGCAAGGAGCCAATAACTCCTCCTAAAGACCCAGTGGGACTAGGACCAGAGAGAACTGAAAGTGGAATTGAAACTATAGATTTAGATTTTGCTTTTCCGGATATCATATGTATGTAATGGCTAATTATTTTTTTTTCGTGGAGGGTGTCAGGGAGAGTGTCTCACGACTCATACAGATTACTACTTTTATTGATAGAATGTCTTCCTGGTGGTAAGCTGGCAAGGCTGGAAAGTGTACTTGGCCGCCATGTTCAAAGTTAAGACAGCTGAAGGAATTGGAGTCAGTAAGGCAAGCCAATCAATTATAAATTGATTAAGCATGTCTAATCTGTAAAGTACTAGGGTATGAGGGAAGGAGGAATGCCTTGATGCTGGTGATGAAGAGTTTTGTTTTCTTCCTGTTTGCTTTCTATTGCAATAGCTTCTTCTGATTTTAAAAGTACTATATATGAAAGCAAACAATATAGAAAAAGTATGAAGAAAGTAAAAACTAGTAATCATTTTAGTGATAGATAACTGTCAACGTTTGGTTAAAGTATCTTTTTTCTATGCATAAATATATATGATAAAATTGGTTTTAGAATATATATTCTTTTTTTAGAATATACTATGTTTAAAATATTTTATTGTGTTGGCAAAAATGATGCATGCTCATTGTTTAACATTTTCAAATAATATACTCAAGTACAAAAGAAAGACAGTAAAAACTTCCCAAAACTATCACCCAGAAATAGCCACTGCTAACATTTTGGTGTTCTTTCCTTATAGTCATCTATGCATACGTAGGTATGGACTGATTTATGTGACTTTTCCACAAATGGGACTGCTTATTTACTCAAAGTGTGACATGGCAACTTCTCACACTAGACTTTAATCAGTTTTAATGGCTGTGTTGTATCTTAATCTACAGATGAATTTTATTTTACTGTGGCTTTATTGATGGACATTTAAGTTGTTTACAGTTTTCACACAGTGGTACAGGAGGCATCCTTGTACCTTTTTTTTTTTTAATACTTATTCTTTCTTTTTTTTATTTTATTGAAGTATAGTTGATTTACAATGTCATCTTAGTTTCAGGTGTACAGAACAGTGATTCAGTTATATATATTATATAACTGAATATATATATATGTATTCTTTTTCAGATTCTTTTCCCTTATAGGTTATTACAGAATATTGAGTATAGTTCCCTGTGCTGTACAGTAGGTCCTTGTTGGTTATCTATTTTATATACAGTAGTGTGTATCTGTTAATCCCAACCTCCTAATTTATCCCTCCCTCCTCCCTCCCTTTCCCCTTTGGTAACCATAAGTTTGTTTTCTATGCATGTGAGTCTATTTCTGTTTTGTAAAAAAATCATTTGTATCATTTTTTTTAGATTCCACACATAAGAGATATATTGTATTTGTCTTTGTCTGATTTGCTTCACTTAGTATGATAATCTCTAGGTCCATCCATGTTGCAGCAAATAGCTTTATTTCATTCTTTTTATGGCTGAGTAAAATACACACACACACACACACACACACACACACACACACACACACACCACATCCTCTTTATCCATTCACCTGTCCATGGACATTTAGGTTGCTTCCATGTCTTGGCTATTGTAAATAGTGCCACTATGAACCCTGGGGTGCATGTATTTTTTCAAATTAGAAACTTCATCTTTTCTGGATGTATGCCCAGGAGTGGGATTGCTGGATCATATGGTAGTTCTATTTTTAGAAGTTTTTTTAAGGAACCTTCCTACTGTTCTCCATAGTGGCTGCACCAATTTACATTCTCACCAATAGTGTACGAGAGTTTGTACCTTTTTTAATATGTTAAAGTTCTTTATATAGTAGATATTAACCTTGTGTTTGTCATATGTATTTCAAATACTTTTATGATTGGTAAATTGTCTTAAAAATGTACTTAATAGAGCCTTTACAATTGTCTGGTTCTTGATCTGAGACTTGCTTGCATAAAAGAAGAATTGCACTGAATCAGCTAAACAGGCAAGGAAGTCTTTATTCAAGACTGTTGTAATAGGGCAGAGATATTGAGCCCAACTTCACTGAAAGAAAAGGTGGCGAATTTAAGCGCTAGAATGAGCTAGTGGAAAAGTACCGGAGGACTTCTGGGATGGGAGGAGGTTAACTAATGTGATTTAGGCCATCTGTGTTTGCTAATTGGTGCTTCTTGATGTTAAGCTCCTACCCTCCCACAAAAACTAGGAGGTTGGGGTGGTTATCTTTCTTTTTTTTTTAGTTATCTTTCTTGATGATTGCATTTTGAAGGGATGGCTCTCAGGCCCTTGAGAAAGATATTCCTGGATTATAGCACACCTCCATCTCAAAGGGGAAGAAAAAGAATTCACAATTGCAAGTTTTCTAGAGTAAACACCCTAAGAAAAGGGAAATTTAAAGGGCATATAGTCAGGAAGAAACCCTGTCTAATAGTAAAGCTGAGGGGGCTGTTAAGAGTGTCTTGCTTGGTAATATCTATCTCAGGCCTAGGGAAGGTAATCAAGGCAAGAGATGGGGGAGAGATGAATAGCTTCGACTTTTCCGTTAACTGGTTGAAGTACTTTTCAGGCAGAAGCTAGGACTGAAATTCATGTCTTGTGTCTACAAATGGTTGTTGAAGTAAAAGAAACATGGTGCGGAGGGGTATCAGTCAGACCATAGGCACAGTCAGTCAGACGCATTGCTTGTCCTCTGAAACCCTTCACCAAGGTGAGGCAGTCAAAATCTGTGTTGTAAGATTGGTACTCACCTCTGAGAAATGAGAATTATTACTATTAATAATAATTATTACTCTTATTATATAGTAATAATAATAATTATTATTATTACATTACAATTATTACATTGAGCACTCAGCACTTGGATTCTGCTGGTTCCTACTTGAGTAACCTCATCCTCACCTGCCACAAATTGTAGCTGTCAAGGGTATCCATAACATAGGGAAAAGCAAGAGCCCTGAGACATGCAGGCCTGGGTTCTAATCACAGCTCTGTTATTAGTACCCTGTAGACAAGTAATTTAACCTCTCTGAAGCTCAGTGTCCTTTCCTGTAAAATGGGGATAATAACTCTACTGAAGGTTTTTGGGATAATTCAGTGGGATCATGTATGCAGAATGCCTGGTCCAGGTCCCTCACATAGGATGAGGTCAATTAATTTTTGTCCCCTTCCCTATCGTATTGTCTCCCCAACTCATTAATGCCATCCCCCTGCTTTGATTAAAAGACATGAGGGGCATAATTGCCTAACTGTTCAATCCTTTAGTTCCTATATTGCCCATCTATAAAGGTATAAATTACTTGGAAACCCTATCCTTTGGTTTCATGGTCTAGTCTGTACTGTGTGAATAATGAGTGGAAAGCAAATGAAGCGTGTAACCTGCTTATTCCATCTTGCCTTATTAGCTGTGATCAATTAGCTAGTCTTCTCCTTGTGTCTCTGTCATTTTGCCTCAGAGCCTCCTGTGTTTTTCCTTTATAGTTTCATTTAATCTTGATGCTCAAACTAGGTGTGGATTGCAACTTTTCACTTCATCGCCCATATCAACATTGCCTATAGGCAGCCCTGTTCACCAAAAATGGATCTTGTGATTTCAAAATGCACAATAATTAGCATTTTTCTTTTAATGAGTTACTGGTGATGAGACAAGTTAATTGAGTCGCAAAATGCTTATCTCAGGTCTGTAATGTGCAAATCAGCTGATTCACAACTAATTGAAAAGTTTCTGATCTGAAAATTTGGGCAATGTATGGCAAGCACTTCCAAAAACAGAATCTAAAGCTCAATTCATAAAAAAGAGGGACTTAGATTTTGAATTCTATATATTAATAGTTATTTCTCTCAAACTGCTAAGAATTAGCAGCTCAAGATACTGACCAAGTATACTCCTTGTAAGATTGTACAAATATTTAGCTTATTTGTAAGGAAAAAATACTCAAAAAGTCAGAGCAACCTCTATTTTCATAAATCATTGCATGACAATTAGTTTATATTTTAAGGGTTCACAATAGGAATTTAGTTGATTATGAAGTTTTTTGTTTTTGTTTTCTGTTGACCAACAGAGCATGAAGCACCTACGTGCCAGGAGCACTCTTGTTATCTGTCTGTTACTGCGATTATAGAGTCAATTTCTAGTGAGTTAGCTATTACAGTTCTGCATATATAAATGAAAAGTGTCTTTTGCAATTTTATATACTCTATTAATAAAGAAAGAATATAAATATACATATACATTTAATTTGTAAAATTGTATTTATACAATGTGATGCTTTATGTTTTTGTAAGCTCAAAAATTATGATGAAATAGTTAACTCAAGACAGAGCCATTAAGATGCTCTCAGAAGAACTTTGTGTTTACCTGGAAGATTGAAGGGTGGAAGGGGGTGATGCATAGATAGAGGACTAATGCTATACAGCTTTTAATAAACTGATATTTAAAAATTGAAACGATGAGATATATGTGTGTTCAGACTGCAGTTTCAAGAATAAAAAAATTCCAGTATGTAAAAACTGCATCTGGAGATGTTGCCAGAGTTTTGGAAAGCAATATACAGTGGCTTCACATTTTAGCTTTAAATACTTTACGATTGTTTTCAGCTTTTATCCCCAACTCATTTTTAAAGGGTCTCTCTTCTGCTGTATTTTAAAAACCTTGTGTGCTGTTATTGGCCTGTTTGCTCTCAGCTGTCCTGTGCTCTGCTAGGTCCCAGGACTCAGACTGTATTTCTCACATCCCATTGTCAGTGGGCTTTCCATGAGGTTCTGCTAACGAAAGGCACTGTTAAGGGATTGGGAGGTAGGGAGGGGCGGATTTCCAACAGTGCAGGAGAGGTAACAGCATTGTCGGCTTTGGCCACGGGGGTGGGGTGAAAGCGGGTGTCTGGGCAGCAGGGCTTTCAGCAGCAGGCTCCTGGGCTCCTGCACATGCAGCCAGGCTACAAGGACAGCCAGAAACATGCAGCCTGGAGCCTTGGCCCCAAGCGTGTTTCTGCTCTTCTCGCCCAGGGTAGCAGTTAATCTCTGAGTAACTTCACCTTGTCTGCCTTGGCTTCTAAGGTGCTTCCAACACCTGTGTAACCAATTCCTCTGATAAATTTCTTCTTTTTAAAATATCTAGAGTGGTTCGTGTTTTCGAATCAGTTCCTAATGCACTGTGTTCATTCCCACACTTAAGTGTCACTTGTTACCTGGTAATGTGTCCAAATCCTAGTATGTTAATGTACTCTGGGAATTTAACCTGAAGCAACAGATTTAAACCCGAAATAAAATTATAGCCTTGGGCATAAGGCCTCATTCTGCATCTTTTTCAAAGAAGCCAATATAACAAGATGGAGTGGGCAGAAATATTGGTCTGAGGAGATCAAAATTCTTGGTGCCAACTGCCACCACTGACCATCTAGGGAATAGTTTATTTAATGTTTGGCTATGGAGAGGGTAGAAGGCAAGAATTTATAGGGATCCAAGTATTCTCATGGCTGGTTCTGCCCGGCTTGTTCCTGGCTGCATCACACCTCCCCCAAGCTGTCTCCTTGAAAACTGGCAGGAGGTGAAGCGCCCCATTAGTGACTGGTACTGGAGAGGAGAGAAATACCTAGGGGTCTATATATTTGCCTTTTTGTGCCTGGATTAGTAATGGAAGCTAACATTTGAGCAAGATATCCCTCTTTTTGCATGTTACTTTACAGGGACTGTTAACCTTAATTTTAAAAAAGAATCCATTTTTATTGCTTAAACAAATTTACCAAAAAATTGCATCAATGATACCTTTACCCAGCAACAATTTACATATTTGAAAATTTACATCTCCTTAACTATTGCTATTGAGAGTATGCAAAAACAAACAAACAAAAATATCTCTAATGTCGTTGGAACTTGTAGGTATGTTTCTGACGTGTCTAAAAACACATAAATGTGTGCTTAGACAATACTTACATCTTTGTCTTTCCCCAGGAGAGCAGGAAATGTCAACATTGGAAACAAGAGAAATATGTGGACTGTGTTACCATGCTTCAGACAGCTGCGGGCATGTCTTAGTCAGGCTGCCCTAACAAAATACCACAGGCAGGGTGGCTTATAAATAACAGAAACTTATTTCTCACAGTTCTGGAGGCTGGGAAGGCCAAGGTCAAGGCACTGGCAGATTTCATGTTTGGTGAGGGTCAGCTTCCGGATTCATGACAGTGTCTTCTCACTGTGCCCTCGCAGGGCAGAAAGGGCAAGGGAGCTCTGTGGGGTCTCTTTTATAAGAGCGCTAATCCCATTCATGAGGACTTTGCCCTCATAATCAAATCACCTCTCCAAGGCCCCACCTCCTCCTAATGCCATCACCTTGGGGGTTGGGATTTCAACATCTGAATTTTGTGGGGATACAAACACTTATTCTATAGTATTATACTAATGCTACTACTAAAAATACCTAGGTAGTTTGGAAACAATATGCTCTTCCACTGCTAAAAAGGGACCATTGCTTCTTCAAATTCTACAGAGTCCAGTTATGTTCCCATATTGCTGTCAGTTCTTGCTCAGCCACACCTCTGCCGGTATTTCCATCAGTTCTACTCGATTGAAGCAAACTGGCTTTTATGTTGTTGTTTTGTCATCAGTCCAAGACTTTATGGATAAGTGGAACTGGGTGTTTGACCTAGCTCTAATCCCTGCCTGTGGATTAGAAGGGATTTTAGCTGGAGTTAAAATCTTCTGATGAGAATCAAATGAAACCATGTTGTAGGATGCCACATGTTCCAACAACATAGCATTTGCCCAGAATCATCATCTAACTTTTGGTTCCTATTTCCATTTTTTTTCTTTCTCAAGAACCATATACCTGACGCTTTCCTTTATCTCTACATTCCTCCCTCTAAGATGCTCACCACTGTAGGAATAAGCCCATCCTAATGATTCTCCCATGGTCACCTCCATTATTAACATCACATACATTGGTGCCCCTCTTTCCCAACATTCACTCTAGAATAAAATGTGTTTTTTTTTATTATTTTTATACTTGTATCTCTGAAGTCCAGTGGTGTCTAAAGTTAGTGGAAAGTCAGAAAAAGGCAGTCGTGAGTGTCTTAAGTGGTGTCAATAAGACTCATTGTAAAAATGGGAGGGGAGGCGTTCCTTGCCCTCCCTGTCTCACATGGTTGATGTGACAGTCAAACAAGAGAGTAACTAGGATGCAGTAAGGGGTAATGGGTAGGACCTAGGATTGGGGAAGGGACAGAAAACTTTAGCTTAACTCACATCTCTGCAACTCAGTAGCATGGGGTCTCCTTGAGTGTCTATTTCTTTGACAGTCAAACAGGAATAAAAATAATTCCTGCCTGTCCATTTCACAGAAGTGTATTAGGAGCAAATGAGATATGGTATATGAATATAACTTGTACACTATAAAGTGCTAAAAAAATGTGTGTTTTACAGGCTTATCTCTGTTCAGGAAAAAAGTGGCAAATTGACTCTGCGGAGTTAATCCATTTCATTATCCCTGTATTAGATTGTGTCGCACGACAAACACGCTATCTTCTGTTATTTGGCAGATGGCATATAGATGTATATCCAATTTAATAATATTTCTTGGGTTGATTTCTCCTCACCCAATCAAGAAATTAGATACATTTGGACAGGAGCATATTTGAGAATAGATAGTTGAAAACATGGACTGGCAATAATTGAGAATTTGCATTGAGCAAATTATCAGTTTGAGTATTAAGTCATTTGGTTTCTTTCTTTCTTCCTCCCTCTCCTCCTCCCCACTTTATGTTCTTCTTCCTCCTCTCTACCTCCCCCCACCCCCACTGCCTCTGTCGTCTTTTCTCTTCTCTTCAGTAGACTGTTTACCATGTCTTTCACTTGTAGACTGACCCATGAATTTCCTTAGTGTTTTTGTGTTCCCATAACATTAGCAGTAGGGGGCAGGTCTTTGTCCAACTTTCAACCCAGAGAGATGGCTTTGTCAGTTTTCAGTGCACTTGAGATATTTTAAAGAGAATGATTTAGTATAGAGAGTTAGGTGTTTACAAAATTATTGAAAGGGCTGGAGGAGAAGAAACCATCTGGACAATTGATTTAGAGGTTAAACTATCATAGCTGCAATCCAGAGGCCAAGAAGTGCAACTGCTCTCCCTCCCTGCCCAACCCCAGCCTCAAATGTCTTGCATCCTTGAAGCTGTGACTGGACCCTGGAATATGCAATCCAGTTACTGAGGTTATAACGACCTATGTTGCCAGCAGAGGCATCTCATTGGCAGAATGTATATTGCCTCCAGAACCCTAGCTTCTAAGAAGTCTAGAAATGTTATTTTTAACTTCCCACCTTTTATAAGAATGGGGTGAGAATGGAAGCTATTGCCAATAACTTCAGCTTGGGAGGCTGGCTGGCTTATATTGCCAGGTCATCCTGAAGTTTTCAGAAACAAAGAGGGAAAAATAATGACTTAGGGTTATAGAAAACCAATAAAGTGGATGTATCATTTGCACTCTCACAAGTTGAGAGCAAAGATGTGAAGATCTGCTCTCAGATTGAGAGTTGTATGGCATGTTTCAACATGGAGCAGTTTCCATGGAGAGTGACAAATTACCCAAAGTAGGAAGGACTTGGGAAACATTTCCTGCCTTTAACCACTGAGGTGCTTCCCAGGCAAGAGAACTTTGATTCACTCAGCTCTCGTGTCATTCATTCCCTGGGAGACTCCAATTTAACAAGCTCACATCAAACCTTTGCCCTGTGGATGTATGGATGGTTTGATCTAGCCTCTGGTCACTGGAGTAAATAAAATGAGTGCCGACAGCTTCAGAGCTGATGGATTTATTTCAGAAATGGCTGCCGCAGATCCTTACAAGAGCTATGTAGAAACGGAGAAGTGTTGTCATACAGGGGGGCTCAAAGCACACCTCCATTCTGTTCGCAGCTCATCAGTAAAGTGTTTGGTGCAAGTAGAGAAAGGATAAGGTCTTTTTAAACCCCTGCTACCTTTTGTGCCCTGACCTGTGAAATCAGCATGTCTGATGAGGTAGCTTTACAGCACTATGCAGGGGGATTAGTTTTGTGAATATTTCCTGGGAGGCATTAACTGGGAGTGGTGCCGAACTGGGTTTTGTTTACTTGTGTCTTAGTGAATTAGTTTATTTTTTCTTAGTGAATTAGTTTATTTTTTCTTAGTGAAATTCTCCTCCCCAAATAAATAGCTTATTAATGATTCTTAATATTATTTACTAGGTTTAAATAACTCATAAAACTTGGTATAAATCTTCTTCAAAGAGTGGTCATGTGACTGAGGTAGACATTAACTGAAAATCTGCATTTTCCATCAGTTTTCCTGCTCACCCCATTTGAATTTAGCTCTTGGCGATTTCAAGGACTCGTGATGTTTCCCCCTTTTAAATTACCTTTAACACTGGTAGAACTCAACTCTGTTTCCTAATAGTAAACATTAAATTTTGTTTCTTGTTTTCTAGAAGCCCATGAAAAATGGTTGTCAGAGAAACTTTAACCAACTCAAATCAATGTAGCATGTTTTTGTTGTTATTGGTTAGAGAAAGGTGACATTTCTTAACTTTCAGAGCGTGAATGAGGTACAATCAGTGTCCTAAATGTGAGATGAATAATGTATTAATATCTATCCCTAATCTAACATTCCCTTTGAGCACAATTATAGCACAGTTCTGGAAAAGTGTAGGGAAGTAAGTGGCTGAATTTAGAATGCCACATTCTAGAATGCTAGAATGCCCAAACCCCAGGTGAGCATGCTGTGTGGGGGTCAGATGTTAGGTGAGAACACGCATTGCTTTGTACTTCTTTCTGAAAGTGCAGAACAGTTGACGGGAGGTTGAAGAATGGACCAGCTGGGAGATACTGAGAAAAGGAGAAAATGTATATTATTGGGTTTTTTTTTTTCTCTCTCTGTTCTTAGTGTCTGGCCTCATATTTTCAAAAGCAAGAAAAGGAAAAATGGTCAATTAGATTAGTAGTCTTAGCCAGAATCGGCCTTTGTTGATGATTCCATGCCATGTCTCTTGTAGGATAATCCGAATTTGAGAAAATGAACTATTTCACAAATGGTTTAATCCATATTCATCCTCTTATTTTTACTACCTACTCATTCGTTGTGAGCCTCTATTTCCCACATGGCCCCAATCATATAACATACTGTGTGTAAAACAGGATTTTAAAGCATTTGTAATATCTCAGCTCAACTAACCTTAGCTGAGAGAGCAGCTCATCTTTGTGACCCGCTTCATGCCTGGCCCGGGAACAGTCCCAGCATGTTATGCTTACCCAGCATTTTTAGTGCTCCCTCTGTGGAACCACAAACAGCTCTACAAATACTAATTTGCTGAACTCTGATAACGGCCCTATTATTCCCTGTTGTACAGATGAGGAAACTGAGGGACAAAGAGGGTAGGGAACTTGATCAAGGTCACATAGCATACAGACACTTGTTATGGTCTCTTCATTCATGCTTTCTCTTCACAGCAATTCCTCTGGCTTTTGCATCTCTTCCCTTTCATTCCAACCATCATTTTCATAATCTAAATCCTGGTGGAACCTTTTCTGTCCAGTCTACATGTTGCATCTAGGACTCTGCCTTCCCACCAGTTCCCAGCCCAGTTCACAGAGTGGTTATTTCTACCCTTTGTCTTGTTGAAGCTTTCTCAGTTTCCAGTGAGTCCAAGAAATCTCAGCTTTTCTGCAAAGACATCCCTCATCAATAAAAAGACAATTTCTCTTTATAAACATGGAAGTCCCATGATTTTCTCATTTGTTATATCCCTGATGCATGATCATTATGCTATATACAATAAAACAATTAAGTATTTCTTTCCAGAGGGTAGCCCAGTTATTTTGGTTTATTTTCTATGTGTTTGTGTTAATGGTCTCTTAGACTCTAGAAGTCAGGAACAGTCCTTGTAATTCAGTTCAGAGCATCCCATGGAATGTTCTTAATAAATATCTTTGATGGCACTGGTAATAGTTATTGACGATGACAATACTGAGTTGCAGGATGAGAATGTGATATTTTGTTGTCACTGTTGAAACAAAGTGATGTGGCTTTCTCCTTGTTTTTGTCTTATCTTCCTCTCCCTCCTCCATTATTTTGACCATTATTTTGACCATATTGTACCAGCCACTGTTATAAGTTGTCTCATTTAAGCCTCATCACCAGTATAAGGTGGATATCATTACACTTGTGTTACACATGAGGAAACAGATGTTTAGGTAACTTGCCCTAGTTTGTATATGACAATGCCAGGGATCAAAATCAAGACAATGGCTTCAAAATCTATGGTCTTGACAATTACTGTATAGAGCTTATAGAAACCTTGATCAACCTCAGATAGAAGGTTCTCTACTCTGCGACATTAGGCAAGTTATTTACATAAACTCTATGCCTCATTTTTCCTGGCTACATTTTATTATTATTAATAAAATCTGAAAGCTGCATAATACAATTTCACATTTAATACTTCTCATTTGGGGGGATAACTCATGGCTCCTCATGGTTATAGATCCAGAAATGCAATTCTTTTCTGATACAGAAGAAACCTATCTTTGCTGGAGAAATAACTGACAGTCTGTTCGTTTTAGGACAACACTGTGTGGCTGACAGGGTCTTGGTTTCCCCAGCTGGGTGTCAGGCCTGTGCCTCTGAGGTTGGGAGAGCTGAGTTCAGGACATTGGTCCACCAGAGACCTTGCAGCTCCAGATAACACCAAACGGTGAAAGCTCTCCCAGAGAGCTCCATCTCCACGCTAAGACCCGGCTCCACTCAACAACCAGTAAGCTACAGTGCTGGACACACTATGCCAAACAACTAACACGACAGGAACACAACCCCACCCATTAGCAGAGAGGCTGCCTAAAATCATAGTAAGGTCACAGACACTCCAAAACACTCCATCGGATGTGGTACTGCCCAGCAGAAAGACAAGACCCAGCCTCATCAGCCAGAACACAAGCACCCGTCCCCTCCACCTGGAAACCTACACAACCCACTGAACCAACCTTAGCCACTGGGGGCAGACACCAAAAACAATGGGAACTACGAACTTGCAGCCTGCGAAAAGGAGACCCCAAGCACAGTAAGTTAAACAAAATGAGAAGACAGAGAAACACAC
>NC_041218.1:90257588-90275391 GCF_002837175.3 Physeter macrocephalus
TAACAGCTGATCTTTTAGCAGAAACTCTGCAAGCCAGAAGGGAGTGGCAGGACATATTTAAAGTGATGAAAGGGAAAAATCTACAACCAAGATTACTCTACCCAACAAGGATCTCATTCAGATTCGACAGATAAATTAAAGCCCTTACAGACAAGCAAAAGCTAAGAGAAATCAGCACCACCAAACCAGCTTTACAGCAAATGCTAAAGGAACTTCTCTAGGCAGGAAACACAAGAGAAGGAAAAGACCTACAATAACAAACCCAAAACAATTAAGAAAATCGTAATAGAAATATACATATCATTAATTACCTTAAATGTAAATGGATTAAATGCTCCAACCAAAAGACATAGACTGGCTGAATGTATACAAAAAACAAGACCTGTATATATGCCGTCTATAAGAGACCCACTTCAGACCTAGGGACACATACAGACTGAAAGCGAGGGGATGGAAAAAGATATTCCATACAAATGGAAGTCAAAAGAAAGCTGGAGTAGCAATTCTCATATCAGACAAAATAGACTTTAAAATAAAGACTATTACAAGACACAAAGAAGGAAATTGCATAATGATCAAGGGATCAATCCAAGAAGAAGATATAACAATTGTAAATACTTATGCACCCAACATAGGGGCACCTCAATACATAAGGCAAATGCTAACAGCCATAAAAGGGGAAATCAACAGTAACACAATCATAGTAGGGGACTTGAACACCCCACTTTCACCAATGGACAGATCAACCAAAATGAAAATAAATAAGGAAATGGAGGCTTTAATTGATACATTAAACTAGATGGACTTAATTGATATTTATAGGACATTCCATCCAAAAACAACAGAATACACTTTCTTCTCAAGTGCTCATGGAACGTTCTCCAGGATAGATCATATCTTGGGTCACAAATGAAGCCTTGGTAATTTAAGAAAACCGAAATCATATCAAGTATGTTTTCCAACCACAATGCTATGAGACTAGATATCAATTACAGAAAAATAACTGTAAAAATTAAAAACACATGGAGGCTAAACAATACATTACTAAATAACCCAGGGATCACTGGAGAAATCAAAGAGGAAATAAAAAAATACCTATAAACAAATGACAATGAAAACACAATGACCCAAAACCTATGGGATGCAGCAAAAGCAGTTCTACGAGGGAAATTTATAGCAATACAATCCTACCTTAAGAAACAAGAAAAATCTCAAATAAACAACCTAACCTAACACCTAAAGCAATTAGAGAAACAAGAACAAAAGAACCCCAAAGTTAGCTGAAGGAAAGAAATCATAAAGATCAGATCAGACATTAATAAAAAAGAAATGAAGGAAACAATAGCAAGGATCAAGAAAACTAAAAGCTGGGTCTTTGAGAAGATAAACAAAATTGATAAGCCATTAGCCAGACTCACAAAGAAAAAAAGGGAGAAGACTCAAATAAACAAAATTAGAAATGAAAAAGGAGAAATAACAACTGACACTGCAGGAATACAATGAATCATGAGAGATTACTACAAGCAACTATATGCCAATAAAATGGACAACCTGAAAGAAATGGACAAATTCTTAGCAAAGCACAATCTTCTGAGACTGAACCAGGAAGAAATAGAAAATATAAACAGACCAATCAAGAGCACTGAAATTGAAACTGTGATTAAAAGTCTTCCAACAAACAGAAGCCCAGGACCAGATGGCTTCACAGGCAAATTCTGTCAAACATTTAGAGAAGAGCTAACACCCATCCTTCTCAAACTCTTCCAAAATATAGCAGAGGGAGGAACACTCCGAAGCTCATTCTACAAGGCCATCATCACACTGATACCAAAACCAGACAAAGATGTCACAAAACTACAGGCCAATATCACTGATGAACATTGAGGCAAAAATCCTCAACAAAATACTAGCAAACAGAATCCAACAGCACATTAAAGGATCATACACCATGATCAAGTGGGGTTTATCCTAGGAATGCAAGGATTCTTCAGTATACGCAAATCAATCAATGTGATACACCATATTAACAAACTGAAGGAGAAAAACCATATGATCATCTCAATAGAGACAGAAAAAGCTTTTGACAAAATTCAACACCCATGTATGATAAAAACTCTCCAGAAAGTAGGCAAAGAGGGAATTTACCTCAACATAATAAAGGACGTATATGGCAAACCCACAGCCAACATCGTCCTCAATGATGAAAAACTGAAACCATTTCCTCTAAGATCAGGAACAAGACAAGTTTGCCCACTCTCACCACTATTATTCAACATAGTTTTAGAAATTTTAGGTACAGCAATTAGCAAATAAAAAAATGAATCCAAATCGGAAAAGAAGAAGTAAAACTGTCAGTGTTTTCAGATGATATGATACTATACATAGAGAATCCTAAAGATGCTACCAGAAAACTACTAGAGCTAATCAATGAATTTGGTAAAGTGGCAGGATACAAAATTAATGCACAGAAATCTCTGGCATTCTTATACATTAATGATGAAAAATCTGAGAGTGAAATTAAGAAACTATTCCCATTTACCATTGCAACAAAAAGAATAAAATATCTAGGAATAAACCTACCTAAGGAGACAAAAGACCTGTATGCAGAAAATTATAAGACACTGATGAAAGAAATTAAAGATGATACAAATAGATGGAGAGATATACCATGTTCTTGGATTGGAAGAATCAACATTGTGAAAATGACTCTACTACACAAAGCAATCTACAGATTCAGTGCAATCCCTATCAAAGTACCAATGACATTTTTCACAGAACTAAAACAAAAAATTTCACAATTTGTATGGAAACACAAAAGACCCCGAATAGCCAAAGAAATCTTGTGAAAGAAATACGGAGCTGGACAGTCCCACTCCTGGGCATATACCCTGAGAAAACCATAATTCAAAAAGAGTCATGTACCACTATGTTCGTTGCAGCTCTGTTTACAATAGCCAGGACATGGAAGCGACCTAGGTGTCCATCAACAGATGAATGGATAAAGAAGATGTGGCACATATATGCAATGGAATATTACTCAGCCATAAAAAGAAATGTAATTGAGTTATTTGTAGTGAGGTGGATGGACCTAGAGACTGTCATACAGAGTGAAGTAAGTCAGAAAGAGAAAAACAAATACTGTATGCTAATGCATATATATGGAATCTAAAAAAAAATGGTTCTGAAGAGCCTGGGGGCAGGACAGGAATAAAGACGCAGATGTAGAGAATGGACTTGAGGCCACGGGGAGGGGGAAGGGTAAGCTGGAACGAAGTGAGAGAGTAGCACTGAGATATACGCACTACCAAATGTAAAATAGATAGCTAGTGGGAAGCAGCCGCATAGCACAGGGAGATCAGCTTGGTGCTCTGTGTCCATCTAGAGGGGTGGGATAGGGAGTGTGGGAGGGAGACACAAGAGGGAGGAGATATGGCGATATATGTGTATGTATAGCTGATTCACTTTGTTATAAAGCAGAAACTAACACACCATTTTAAAGCAATTATATTCCAATAAAGATGTTAAAAAAAAAGCTTCTCATTTGGATTCATACCTTGAATTTGAATTATATTAGTAAATCTGTGTAGATGCTATGAGAAATCTTACACTGAAGTTGGATCATTAATACTTTGATTGAACATTTTACTTAATGTAAAATTTTCATTACTCGGTGTTAGTAAACGTGTACTATTTTAGTCACTAAAATTGAGGAAAACAATATAGATCAGCCTGTGCCGCTCATGAAGTTTATATGCTTTCAAAAGGGAAAGATGAGAGGTGGAAAGAAGCTACATTTTTAGAAATGCAGCCTCACACTCCATGAAATGGGTAATACGAAGTACTGTCCTTAAAAGCTACTTCATTCTATTTTTAATAACCTTTAAACACTACATGTGTTTTCTAGAATATTAGAAAATATAAGCAAGCAAATATAAAAAATATGACATTCCTGCTACTCAGAAATCATCACTGTAGCATTCTCCTGCATATGTTTCCAGATCCCTTTGTATGCAGGTATGTCTATGAGTATTTGCAAATATTCATTTTTAATTAAAATGTTATCCTATTATGCCCACTATTAAGTAATCCGTTACTTTTTCAACCAATGACTTCCATTTCATTTAGGTAAAATTTCATCTCATCTAAATCAAGTCCATATTCATACTTCCCTAATGGACCCAATATTTTTTGTACACTTGGTTTGTTTAAACCAGTATCATTACAGTTGGTTATAATCCCTTAAGTCTCTTTTAATTTAACACAGTCCTTTTTTTTTTTTATGTCACTGGCTTGATAACAAAATGCAATTTCATTGTAAAATGTCACAGTCCAATCCTTGATTGAGGATTTTGAACCTGATCAAAATAAAATTTGATGTGGCATTATAGGAACCTCCTTCATTGGATCCTTCAGGAGGTGGAGAACAAATATTAATGATCCTAATAAAAGAGATTTCTAATTTCAAATAGCTGTAATTTTAATGAAACTAAGATTTTCTCCTTTGTGGAACTAGAGGCAGTGAAATGGAGAATTGTTTTCCAAGAAATGGCTCAGAATTATACTGACATATTCTATGAAATATAAATCCAACCAACATGTGGTCTGGAGAACAACTACCAGAACCCTGTAGGGAATAAATACTTATTTCAAACATAAGTGTTACAACCTGTTAAAATACTTTCCTGTGCAATTTATGGTTGGCCTTTCTAAAGTTTTAATGACAATAAAGATTTTCTTTATGCGGATTATTCCCAGGTGGACTTTTCAGTGGAACACCCATGCACCCCACATTTTTTTTTACTTGTATCTAATACAGAATGAATAGCAAATGACATGCAACCAACTAACATTATAAAAGCTTGAACACAGTTGTGCTTGGTTCTTATAAACTTCCTGTCTCATCAGTTGATTCCACTATTTGCCAAGAAAACACGTATTTATTCAATGCTAACTTTGTGCCATTCTCTTCATGTATGTGGTGGGGAACTTGAGCTCTGGAGTCAGAACAGCCTGGTTTTGGGAATTCCCTGGCGGTCCGGTGGTTAGGGCTCTGCTCTTCCATTGCAGGGGGCACAGGTTTGATCCCTGGTCTGGGAACTAAGATCTCACGTGCCACATGGTGTGGCCCAAAAAAAAATATCCTGGTTTTAAATCCCTTCTCTACTGTGTGACCTTGGGCAAACTACATAACCACTCTGTGCCTCATTTTTCCTGGTTATAAAATTAGAATGAAACAGTCTCTATCTCATGGGGTTATTGTGGCGATTAGACTAGATACCCATGCAAAGCATTTAGAAGCGTGCCTGGCACATAGTAAGCACTAAATAAATCTTAGAGTAAATATATTTTAGAAATTGATTTTGACAGATGGCATCTAAAGGCACTCCTCTGAAAAATGTTCCTTGATAGTCACCCTTCACTAAAAGAAACAAGAAAAAAAGTAAAATATTTATTTGGGGTAAAGTATTTATGAAGCTGTGTGGAGTACACACCCTCCTCCCACCTAGACACACACAGACAGACAGACAGACAGGCAAACACACAAGCAGTGTGTACTTTTGCTCACAAGCTCACCATGCTTCCCTCAAACCTGCCATGCCAGGGAGCAGAAAGACATACCACGCCAGGAGGCACATGTGATCTACTCAGCAGAGAGTCATGTAAAATAAATCCTAAGACCTCTTCTTCTACCCACATTCAGCATAGTACAAGAAAATCATTCCAGCCAGTTTAGCTCATCCCCTGTCTTCTGGAAGGTGCAGATATAAGTCATCGCTGAACAATTAGAATTTGATCTGCTTCTAAAGACCTTCAGAGAATGTCTATTTCGGGATTCAGTTCAAATCAGTTGGACAAATTTTTGAGTATTATGAAAAGGCACTGTGCTAGGACTAAGGTGAATAAAAAGATTAAGAAATTATCCTTGACCTCAAAGACCCTGTGGCTCGGGAATAGGGGATGTAATAGCGGAATAAAATACATGCTGAAAAGACATAAGCAAGGTGTCATGGAGAGGCCTTATTTCCTGTTTCAGAGAGTGGGTGAGTTCTTCTTAGTGGAGAACATGGGAGAAGCACATGCCCAGATAAAATCATAAAAGAGATAAAGGCACAGGGATCTAAAAATAGCATACAGTGTGTGGGGGAACAGTGGGATGTCTAAAGCACTGGGTACTGAGAAAAAAGACTAGAAATTTAAACTGGGACCAGATCATGGAGGGCACAGAATCCTTGCAAAGAAGCTCGAACTTCATGTTTTAGGCCATGAGCGTCACTGCAGGGTGTCAAGATGAGAAGAAACATGATACGATAAGTTTAACCATATTTTTCCATGAGAATTCTTCCTTATGTTTAAAACACTCCTTGTAAGCTATAAGCTTGCTCACAGTATGACGTTTTTGGCACAGATGGAAAACCATTGTTTCTAATAATATCTAAACATTATTTCCCACTTTTATTCTCTGAAAGTTGTGGGAGTAGTGATAATCAATAGAAGCTTGGGAGTAATGGTGCAGATGGAGATTCAAAAAGATGTGACCCATTATCATCAAAGAAAACTGCTAAATATTTTTAGTTAACCATCCCCTACATCTGTCCTGGTGGTTTGAACTAATCCAGAATTTTTTGGCATATTACTTGAATACTCTTGTTTTTTGGTATATTAAAAATCATGTCTTAACAGAAAGGGCTCTGTGCTCAAGTATGTTTGTGAAATATACGTGCTTATAATTCCATTTTGGTCACTTAACAGTTCACAAAGGCTCTAAGAAGTCCTGCAATGAAGGAATCCATTTAATTTTGTTTAGTGCGAAATTTCAAAGCATAGTAGTACACACTAGTTTTTCTCAAAACAATTTTAGGAAATGCTTGTCTAGATGCCATGGCTAGAAAATAGTGAATGATTTGTCTTCTATTCTTTCTTGAGTGGAATATACGAAATTCATCAATTTTTTTTTGCTGTTAATTTTTTAGCCTCTTAATTTTGAGAAAAACTCTTAACACATATTGTCACTGACGCTAGTCTCTCTTAGAAGTAGTTTTTCTTCTTGCTTAGAAGTATAGCATGTCTTGAATCTGTGCCTACTGAGCTCAGAGAAAGTGGAGTGGTAATGTGTTTATTATTGAAAACATTTATTCAATGTCCTCCCAAGCATTTTCCATTGACAGACATCTACCTTCTTCCATGTAGAATGGGCATGCCCAAAGGTGCCTCTTTGTCAATTATTATTATAGAAAAATAAAACAAACGTAAAATTCCATCAGAAGATTTTCTGACTTGGAGATACCACACAGGAGATGTAAAATATCAAAATAATGTGACAGGACTTTCCTGGTGAAAGAATTGGGAAACTAGGTTTCAGATGATGTTTACTGTTGATATTGTTCCTGACTTTTGTCACCTTGAGTATTATAAGATCTGAATGTCGGAGGAAATGGGTGTATATAAATGACTTTCACTGGAACCTTGAAATGACTCTTTAGTCTCCCTCTTCATTTTATTGCTAAATGAAAAAAAAAAAGGAAAAGAAAAGTTTTAAAGGGATTAGTTTCACTCAAGTCTTCATATTAGATAACTTAGAAATAAATACACTCCGTTGGTGCACACATTTGGAGCAAAATTAAATGTAAAGCAGGAGAGGGGCCATTTGATAAATTACTGTTGAACATTTCATTGTGATCCTCGTCTCTGTAAAACATAATTTCTTTTAGGTACTTTCATTCATTTCTTCACTCATTCAGTAAATAGCTATCAAGTGTTGGCATTGTACCAAGCATGGTGGTATCGATCGGCATAAGCTGGTGAGCAGACCTGGTATGGTCCCTGCTCTCAGGCAGCCTGCCATGAAGAGAAGATAAACATTAATCCAATAATCACACCAAAGAGTGGATGATTATGAACACAGTGATGTGTTTTAAAGAAAGGAATGCTGCCCTACAAGAGCATTTAACAAAAGAACCTAACACATGAAAGAGGACCTCACTGAGGAAGTGACACTTAACTGAGATTTGAAGGATGACCAGGAACTCACCAGATGAGGAGGGGGAAGGAAAAGCTTTCCAGACTTATGAACAGCTTATGAAAAGCCCTAGACTTATGAACAGGCTTATGAACAGCTTATGAAAAGCTGGTCCATGTTGAGCCCAATGCCATGGGGAATAATTACTGAACTCTCCAAAGCCCTCTCTATATTTTGCATGGAGGAAAGATTAGAAGAGTAAGAATACAATCTTAACTGTGAGTGCTTTGTATATAAATTCTTACCTTTCTGTTTTTATCCTTTTTTAACAATGATGATATAATATTTTAAAGTTAAAAGTTATAAAAATCCTCATGAATCAAAATGGGCTTTTATTAGTTTGATAGTTTTATAGGAACCCTTTTATGATGTTCCACTATCTTAATGAAACTTCTGATTGGTTGAGGAATTATTTTAACTGCCATAAAATTATCTGGCGAGGGAAGATGTGTGGTCTGTTGGTTTCTGGTGCTTCAGTCACCAGGGACTCCTAGAAGTCACAGCTTCTGAATGAGTAAGAGCCAAGATCATGGACCTTGAGGCAGTTTTGGTATTTGCTTCTTTAGTCCTTTCTCTTCTCTCCACTGCTCCACTCACCTGGACACAGAAAGTCTTAACGAGGCTTGGAGTCCTCCAGAGGGAAAATGGCAGGGGTGGGGGGTTGGGAACAACCAAGGCACCTCAGCTCATCTTGATCCCTCTCTGGCCACTGGCTTACCCTTTTACGTGTTCTTGTATCACCCATGTCCCTGGTGTAAGGGTCCCATGGAGCGAGAATTTGTCCTCTGAGTGCTGTTTACAGGTGTGCTCCATGCATTCTGTCCCTGTATCTTAAATCTCTCTCTTAGTGAAACTCAGGTAAATACTTAACGGCTACTAATAAAGGACCCTTCCCAAGTGTCAGGCACTCCTTGGTATGTTGCTGAACAGTTAGCTCTCAGGTATCAGTCTTAACTCCAATGTACAATAAAGTGCCCCCTGGGGGAAGCAAGAATGTTCTGTGGGCATGGACTGAGGTTGGGGTGGTAACTGGACAACATTACCCCAGAACCAGATTAGGGAACCATAATCTGGTTAAAATATATATTTTTTTTCTTTTAAAAAATTTTTATTGAAGTATAGTTGACTTACAATGTGTTAACAACATTACCCCAGAACCAGATTAGGGAACCATAATCTGGTTAAAATATATATATTTTTTCTTTTAAAAAAATTTTATTGAACTATAGTTGATTTACAATGTGTTAATTTCTGCTGTACAACAAAGTGATTCAGTTATACATATATATTCTTTTTCATATTCTTTTCCCTTATGGTTTATCACGGGATATTGAATATAGTTCCCTGTGCTATACAGTAGGACATTGTTGTTGGCTAAAATAGTTTTTGGTTTTTTTTTAAATCTTTTTGGCAGTGCTGTGCAGCATGTGGGACCTTAGTTCCCCAACCAGGGATAAAACCCACAACCCCTGCATTGGCAGTGTGGAGTCTTAACCACTGGACCGCCAGGGAAGTCCTAAAATAGTTTTTGAGAGCTATGCAAAGTGACTGGTGAAACCACACACTTGTGCTGTCCTGGGAGATTTCCCTCCACTGTTGACAGAACCACTTTCAAGGACTAAGTGGTTGACCTTGCAGTCTAGGCTGTGCCACTGTGTAGTAGCAGCTGTTGGTGCCGTGTCTACATCTGTAACTCTGCTCCCACCTGCCCCTCTCACTTCATAAGTGTGCGCTGCTGTAGACTCACACTTATACCCTTCACTGGAGAATTGCCCTTATTGAAGGGTAATTGCCCTGCCTGAACGGTTACACACTTCCCTCCCCTCGGGGCGTGGCGGGGGGGCTGTAACTGATGACTGATTGAAACAGGAGTACAAAAGCCCAGATTCTTTTCTTTAAGGGGAAAGAACCCTGTAGTACCTGCTCTTTTCACTCTAGAGCTCCCCAGGTGACCACGCTGAAGTTACATATCAGTTGACGGACCTCCTTATTTTATCTCTCCCGTCATCTCCCTCCTTCCTCACTTCCTTACAAGTTTGTCTCTTGAGAACACTCCTCATAAATCACTTGCAAGTTACCTGGCTCATGTTCTGCTTCTAGGGACCCAACCTAAGCCACACTGGTGGTCCCAAAACCCTCTCATGGAGCCTCTTTTCAAGCCTCTCTTCTCACCCTGAATAGGTGTCCCGGCAGTGGTGTAGTTAGCAAAGCTCTCCTTTAAGTTGGGTCTGTCCTTTTAGGCTCTTAGGTGTTTGCACTCCTGTGACTCCCTGCTGCAATGTGCATAATAAGCAGAGTGAGTCAGTCATTCGTCACGGAAGAGTCTAAAAGAAGATATTGCCTTTCTGAGCTTTGCTTTTCTTTCTTTCTTTCTTTCTTTTTTTTAAATTTATTTAATTTATTTATTTTTGTCTGTGTTGGGTCTTCGTTGCTGTGCGCGGGCTTTCTCTAGTTGTGGTGAGCGGGGGCTACTCTTCGTTGTGGTGCACGGGCTTCTCATTGCAGTGGCTTCTCTTGTTGCGGAGCACGGGCTCTAGGCACGCGGGCTTCAGTAGTTGTGGCACAAGGGCTCAGTAGTTGTGGCTCATGGGCTCTAGAGCGCAGGCTGAGTAGTAGTGGCGCACGGGCTTAGTTGCTCCGCGGTAAGTGGGATCTTCCCGGACCAGGGCTCGAACCTGTGTCCCCTGCACTTAACCACTTAAGTGGTTAACCACTGCACCACCAGGGAAGGCCCAGCTTTGCTTTTCTTGTTCCTTCTCCTTGCCACCTCTTCAAACCCTAAAACAGCAATTACTTGCATCTCAGGAACACTGAAAAGATTTAGGACCCAAAAGGCAGCTGGCAGGTTGCCCAGTGTGCCATCTGCCATCCTTCCCACCCCAGGTGTGCCCCCTCTTGACTGGCAGCTCGTGGGCTGGATGTGGTCCAGGCTGAGGAATAGAGAAGTTCTGGTAGATACGCTCAGCATCATTCTTCTAAGATCCAAGTCTCCATCAGGTTTTAGTTTGTTGGACAGTGTTTATTATCTGCCCATAGGGAAGTGTACACCGGAATACAGGAAGTATGTTGGATGCACTTTATGTCCTGATGAAATGGACACGTGGAACCACGTGGATACTCTCAACCTTGGTTTTGCAAAGAGATTGGAGTGTTCGCAGAACTGAGGTATTGACTCCGAAAGAGATGGAAGTCAGTAAATTCTGTGAAAATGTGCTCACTGTGATCAAAACAAATGTTTGAGGACCTCTCCATTCACTGATCAAAGGACAGGAACCAGTCATTTCTTCTCACTCTTACTCCTGATTTGTTTTGCAAGATTGATTCTGTTCCCATAGATGCCCTTCTTGTCCTAAAGTAGGATGGAAAACATTTTCAGCAAGTGGTGATGCTTAATTAATTGTTGATAAACTGTTTGGGGGTGCTGAGATTAAACAGGAAAGGTATGGATCACGGTGACTGCCACTCTAATTTACCATTTTATAAGTTTTATGTTCATTGTAATGTCCTTTCTTTTCTTAAACAGAGAACAAGATTTTAAAATGGATGATCCACAGACTTTTAAAATTGCACAGAAAATTTTACCGTTTGTCTACCCTAAAAAGGTATATACTGTAGAGTAGATGTAAAAGTAAATATGTGGGCGAGATACCCTTGACACATTTTGAAATATTTGTAGTTCTTCCAAGTAACTTAGTAAAAAAAAATCATAAATTTGTTATTTTGGACATGTAGTCATTTTACATAAGATATTGATTCAAGTAAATGAGCAGAGTTGGCTTATGTGGCAACTTTATTGATATGTTTCTAAACAGTATCCTTGAGATTTTCAAGTCTTATTAATCATAATAGGCTTGGAGATAAGAATTTTTAATTCCTTTCCCCTTTTCTCTCCTTCAGTGATTTGGGGCTCTTTAAGTTCTGATGTCTTTCTCTATAAAGAAAGCTCATCTAGCTGTGGAAGTAGACTCAGATGTGCAGTGCTGGTGTTTCATTTCTATCCTGTCTCCATAGGTTTACCTTTTGCCTCAGCAGTTAACTAGGAATCCTGGCAATACTCTACTTCACCACAGAATATACTGTTGGGGGAAATGGAATGGAAACTGATCACTTGCAGCTAAGCTTTAGGGGGTCTTTAAGGTGTGCATACATATATGACTCTCCCATTGTTGATCTTGGTCTATTCCAGTTGCAGTTCCACATTCGTATTCCTTTCTAGGTATTTTCATTTAGCATTGCAGGTAAAGAGATGACCCTATCAAGCTTGGCAAAATAACAAGAACTTTTCCGTGTACAAAAACTCATTGTAGCCTGAGGGGGTGGAGGGGCTAGACATAAAAACAGCAGCCGACGCATTCCTTAGGGTGGGCAGGGAGATACCAGAGCTCTACCAGATACTCTACCAGCTCTTCCTGCTGGGGGGTATCAATTAGCTCTGGAATGGATCCATTCAGCGCATGCCTGAACCTAGGATCAGACCACAGACCATACTGAATTTGTTGAAGAAATGGTACCTTGCAGGGAGTATTGGGCAATAGCTCTGTCTTCAGGCTTTGCCTGGCACATGCTAACTGTTTTGTTGGCTGTGCTTTCCATTTGGAAACTTGTACGGTTACAACAGAAGAGCTTAATGAATATTGTATAATAATACACATTCAAGCCATATGGTTCTGCACAGATGTAGAGAACAAACGTATGGACACCAACGGGGGAAAGTGGCGGGTGGGGTGGTGGTGTGATGAATTGGGAGAGTGGGATTGACATGTATACACTGATGTGTATAAAATAGATAACTAATAAGAACCTGCTGTATAAAAAAATAAATAAAATAAAATTCAAAAAAAAAAAGACATGGTTCTGGTTCTTATGTAAATTCTATGAAAATGTATTCTGGTTTCAAATTCATTTAAAACTACCATGTCCACTAATTTAAAGGATCTGTGACTTGTGAGAGCCCTCAAATTTCCTCCTTTCCTATTTAAAATGTCTGTATATTAACACCCTCTCCCCCTTCCTTTCTGTCTTAGAGGACGATGTTGATGTTCACCTGTTCCCTCCACTTGCATCTTTGCTCCCATTCCCTCCTGCCTCTTTGAGGGCCTTCATCAATCCATCATTCCTCCTTTGCCACCAGACCCTTCTCCTGAGTCTGTAAAGAGGGACTCGTCTCACTAATCCTAAAAGACAAAGCATCAGACCTTCACTTTCTCCTTCAAGCAATTCTCCTTTATTCCTTATTTATTTATTCTTCGATTTTATTAAAAGAGCAATATATGTGCACTGTTCCACTTCATTTTTCATCTGCCCTTTAACCCTTTGTGATTGGCTACTGTTCCTGCATGCCCTGGGATCTTGAAGGTTTCCAGTGAAACCTTCCCAAGTCTTGTGCTCAACTTGCCCATTCTCTCTGCAGAATCTGACTCCTACTTTCTAGGAATGTACTCCACCTTGGACAAAGGGCTTTCTCAGGTCTCCTTGGACTTCTTTGGTTGCTCCTTCCCCATCTCCTCTTCCTCCCCCACACCCACCTCCAAGTGTAGGTGTGATTTTTTTTATCTTTGGCTCCCTTCTCCTCCCCCAACGCTCTCCACCTCTGAAATGTCACCCCGTAGCAGAGTTTTAGTGTCTCCTCTGTGTGATGACCTCCTGATTTAGCCTTCAGTACCCATCCTCTCTCTCTAGAACTCTTGCATCTGAAGAGCCTGCTGGCCCTTTTCACCTAGATGTCCCCCAGACACCTTCAAAAGTGAACCCTCCAACCGATGCATCAGACCAAGTCGGCTGCTCCTGCTGTGTTCTTACACCTGCTGATGCTTCCACTTCTCTCTCCAGTCCTGGAGTCATGAGGATCAGCGTTGATGCCTCCCTTTTCCTTAACTCCATTGTCAAGTTAATTTTCAGAGGCTGTTGGTTTTCATTCTGCAATGATTCTTGCAACTGTCTTTTTTCTTTGTTCTTACCACCACTATCCAAATTCAGCCCCTCCATTACTCCTCTCCTGAGCTATTATAGCCACCTCCTGACTAATCTCCTCTCCTGGTCTCTTACTTTTCTCCACCATCATAGAGACCTATGCTATACAATGGGGAGCTACTAGTCACAAGTGGCTACTGAGCACTAGAATCGTGGCTAGTCCCAATTGAGATACGCAGTAAGTGTAAAATACATACCCGATACTGGGTACTTAATACTAAAAGAATAATGTAAAATACCTTAATAATATTTTATATGAATTACATGTTGAAATTATATTATGATATATATTAAAATTAGTTTCACCTTTTTTGTGGTAACTAGAAATTTATTTATTTTAATTTTTATTGAAATATAGTTGATTTACAATGTTGTGTTAGTTTCAGGTGTACAGTAAAGTGATTCAGTTATACATATATTTATAAATATATATATTTTTGACATCCTCTTCCATTATAGGTTATTACAAGATATTGAGTATAGTTCCTTGCACTATATAGTAGGTCCTGGTTGACTATCTGTTTTATATATAGTAGTGTGTATATTTTAATCCCAATCTCCTAATTTTATTCCTCTCCCCCTCCCCTTTGGTAACCATAAATTTGTTTCCTATGTGTGTGAGTCTATTTCTGTTTTGTAAATAAGTTCATTTGTATCTTTATTTTTAGATTCCACATATAAACAATATCATATCTGTCTGGCTTATTTCAATTAGTATGATAATCTCTAGGTCCATCCAGGTTGCTTCAAATGGCATTGTTTCATTCTTTTTTATGGCTGAGTAGTATTCCATTGTATATATATATACCACATCTTCTTTATTGATTCATATCGATGGATACTTAAGTTGCTTCCATGTCTTGGCTATTGTAAATAGTGCTGCTGTGAACGCTGGGGTGCATGTATCTTTTAGAATTACGGTTTTCTCTGGGTATATGCCCAGGAGTGGGATTGCGGGGTCCTATGCTAGCTCTATTTTTAGTTTTTTAAGGAACCTCCTTACTGTTCTCCATAGTGGCTGTACCAATTTACATTCTCACCAAAAGTGTAGGAGGGCTCCCTTTTCTTCGCACCCTCTCCAGCATTTATTGTTTGTAAACATTTTGATGTTGGCCATTCTGACCAGTGTAAAGGGATACCTCATTGCAGTCTTGGTTTGCATTTCTCTAATAATTAGCGATGTTGAATATCTTTTCATGTGCCTTTTGGCTCTCTGTATGTCTTCTTTGGAGAAATGACTTTTTAGATCTTCTGCCCATTTTTTGATTGGGATGTTTTTTTTTTTGATATTGAGCTGTATGAGCTGTTTGTATATTTTGGTGATTAATCCCTTGTCAGTTGCATTGTTTGCAAATAAGAAAATTATAAATTACATATGTGGCTTTAAGTATATTTCTATTAGGTAGAACTGTTATAGCACATAGTGAGGCTTATGTTATTTTGCTCAAAAAATTAACAGCGTCTCATCACCACAAAATGATATTGACAATAGAAGCAGTAACTAACATATGTTATTTTACAAAATGCTTTCACGAAGCGCCTCCTTTAGCATCAAATCTAAATCTTTTAGTTCAACATTCCATGCCCTGAACCATCTGATCCCAACCTATATTTCCTATGCATTCATTCACTCATACAACAGACATGAATTATTGCCCTCTGTTCCTTGCTTATACTCTCCATGCCTCAAAGCCATGCCTGCCACGTACTCCCCACTCATACCTTTGTGTTCCCATCCCTCTTTGTTTATAATGTTCCATGTCCATATCCACCCCCCCATAATAAAATCTTCCTTGCTTTTTCCATGCCAGAAAAATGCCCCTCAGCTCCTTTAATGCTCTGTGTGGTATATGCAAATTGCTCCATGACCCTCAAAAAGATCACGCTTGCTTAATCCGTTTGTCTTTCAAAATCCATAGCAAGAAGTAGAAGCTAAGATTACGGTTTGTTTCCCAATCTGTCACCCTGTTTTCTTTATACTTCTATCTCTCCTAGGATGTTTCTCTGGTTTACATATCTCCTCTTCACAGAAGGCTCACTCCCTTTCTCTTCTACCCCTATCAGCCAGCTAGTCACTACCTTTTTGAATTTTCATGGCACATTTATTTGAGCAGTGTCTCACTTCATTTTGTTCTCAGGATGTGCCAGACACTGCGTACATTATCTCATTTAATCCTCACTTATTACTTCACTTTGGGATGATAAACTAATTGTCTGAAATCACAAAGCTCATAAATAGAGGAACAGGGATTTTAAGCAATATTTGGAACCTTGCTGGTTCCAAAGTCTGTGTTTAGCCATTAACCTGTTTTACTTCAGCTTAAATGTGATTGAATACATGCCCTTGAATATGTATCTCATCTCACTCATCAGGCAGGAGTAGTGCTCATCCTCTGGGCACAGCATAGAGCAGTCCATCTAGGGTGTGAGTACAAAGCATTCCTGGAAAGGGAGGGAGGGGAAACCTAGAAAAACTTTAGTCTCAGTTCTTATAAACTCTCCAATTCTTATAAACATTCCCAAACTACTTTTCAGATATCATTTCTGCCTCTTTATGACATAAAATTAAAGGCCTAAGTGAAGAACAAGGTCCATTTTCCTCACGCTATCATTCCTGCCCTAAGCATCTTCCTGTCTCCCTAGAACCAGGAGAAATCGTCCCATGGACTATTTTGTGATTAGAGACTGTGGTTGTTATAGGTGATTTGCTGGGTAGCTGAGCTGCTGGGGATGTGAGAATGGAAGAGAAGATGATCTGATTACCATTATTATGGTCATCAAGTGTGACTGACAAAGCAAAAAACAAAAGCATTCTTCCCACAGCATGTTTTATGCATTTACAAGGTTTACTTGTGTGTCAGAACAAAGCGTTGCTAATTCGTTTCGTAAAGAAGATTCTTAGGTTTCAACCCCCAAAAGTAAAATTTCCTTTTGAACGTTATTAATAAAAAATGCACACATATATGTATTGTGAAGATATATATACATATATATATATATATATATATATATATATGCACACATATATGTATTGTGAAGATATATATACATATATATATATATATATATATATATATATATGGTAGAACAAAAGAAAAGCCAAGTGGAAGTTACATTAGAAGCCTTTGTCTTAAGGTTGCCCACTCTCACCACTATCATTCAACATAGTTTTGGAAGTTTTAGCCACAGAAATCAGAGAGAATCAGGCTCCCAGACTTCAGACTATACTACAAAGCTACAGTAATCAAGACAGTATGGTACTGGCACAAAAACAGAAATTTAGATCCATGGAACAGGATAGAAAGCCCAGAGATAAACCCATGCACATATGGTCACCTTACTTTTTATATAGGAGGCAAGAATATACAATGGAGAAAAGACAACCTCTTCAATAAGTGGTGCTGAGAAAACTGGACAACTACATGTAAAAGAATGAAATTAGAACACTCCCTAACACCATACACAAAAATAAACTAAAAATGGATTAAAGACCTAAATGTAAGGCCAGACACTATCAAACTCAGAGGAAAACATAGGCAGAACACTCTATGACGTAAATCACAGCAAGATCCTTTTTGATCCACCTCCTAAAGAAATGGAAATAAAAATAAAAATAAACAAATGGGACCTAATGCAAGTTAAAAGCTTTTGCACAGCAAAGGAAACCATAAACAAGATGAAAATACAACCCTCAGAATGGGAGAAAATATTTGCAAACGAAGCAACTGACAAAGGATTAATCTCCAGAATATACAAGCAGCTCATGCAGCTCAATATCAAAAAAACAACCCAATCCAAAAATGGGCAGAAGACCTA
>NC_041218.1:90275896-90286619 GCF_002837175.3 Physeter macrocephalus
TACACTGTTGGTGGAATGTAAATTGATACAGCCACTATGGAGAACAGTATGGAGGTTCCTTAAAAAACTGAAAATAGAACTACCATACGACCCAGCAATCCCACTACTGGGTATATACCCTGAGAAAACCATAATTCAACAAAAGTCATGTACCACAATGTTCATTGCAGCTCTATTTACAATAGCCAGGACATGGAAGCAACCTAAGTGTCCGTCGACAGATGAATGGATAAAGAAGATGTGGCACATATATAAAATGGAATATTACTCAGCCATAAAAAGAAACAAAATTGAGTTATTTGTAGTCAGGTGGATGGACCTAGAGTCTGTCATACAGAGTGAAGTAAGTCAGAAAGAGAAAAAACAAAAAATGGTCATGAAGAACCTAGGGGCAAGATGCAAATAAAGACGCAGACCTACTAGAGAATGCACTTGAGGACACGGGGAGGGGGAAAGGTAAGCTGGGACGAAGTGAGAGAGTGGCATGGACATATATACACTACCAAATGTAAAATAGATAGCTAGTGGGAAGCATAGCACAGGGAGATCAGCTCGGTGCTTTGTGACCAGCTAGAAGGGTGGGATAGGGAGGGTGGGAGGAAGGCAGACGCAAGAGGGAGGAGATATGGGGACATATGTATAGCTGATTCACTTTGTTATAAAGCAGAAACTAACACACCATTGTAAAGCAATTATACTCCAATAAAAATGTTTAAAAAATAAATAAATAAAATGAGTTTCTGGGGAAAAAAAAGGCTTTGTCTTCATCTGTAAGTGTGAGCAGATGTGCCACTTTTAGTAAACAGCCTATAATATGCAATTTTTGAGGTGAAATCTCATTTCTCTTCTTCTTCTGTTACTATGGTTACCATCCTACAGAATTCCTGCACACACCAATAAAAAAAGGAGGAAAGGAAAGCACAAACATAAATTTCAATATTAACATCCTTCCCTAATTGTGCATAACTGGATACAAGATATGCTAGGGTGTGGAACGTGCTGGTCATTCTTCCGTCCAATGGTGCCCACTGCTAGGTACCTGCCTGGAGCCAGGTCAGAAATCTCTCGACTCTGATGTCCCAGTGTAACACATCAATCCCATCTCCAGTACCCCCAGGGAAGGCAGCATACACCCCAGGGTGGACAGGCAGAGCCAGAGCCCTGCGTGGCTCATGTTGATAACAGAGTCTGGACGCCTGAGTCACAGAGTCCTAACCTGTCTTAGGTGGCACAGACACCACGTGAGAAGCCAGGATCCAAAGGCCTGTGTTTTAAGGAAGACAGAAAAACTAGGCATGTGGGTGAGGCAGGCAACGGTGCCCAAGGCCCAAATGATTTTTTGCCAAGTTTCTTTCTTTAAGGCAGACTTATCTTTGATCCTCAGTTTCCTAATCTCTAACAGGAGGACAAAAAAATAATACTTGCCCCATAGAGATATTGCGAGGATTAAATAAGATTTAAAAAAGATAATCACCGTGAATGTATGTTGTAAACTCACAGTACTACAACATGCCGTTTTTCATCATTGTGCTTATGGTTGCTACTCTGACAACAAAATCAACCATGACTACCATTACCGGGAAAAAATCCCCATATGTTCTATCAAACCACTGGGCCCTGAGGCTTCCTTGTTACCCACCTCTGTTCCTTATTCCAGATGCCTTATCTTTGCACTAGAAGATAATTGACCCAAGATCTTTTAATCTGCAGTGAATTTTAATCCTTATTTGTTGCATTCACTTATGCTTCACTGTCTACACATGGAAACGATTTTTAATAAAATTTTATTTTCCCTTGGCAATAGAAACGCTTAGACATGCCAGCTGTTAGGGTGAAAATGTATCCACTATCAATTCTAAGCTAAAAATAGAACATTTAAGTAAATTTTTAAATGGAAAGGTGTATTCATCTGTTTCTGCTTTGAGGACCAGTTCCAAAAATGTTCAATGAATTTCCTTCCATGAGGCCAGTGGGTCTAGGGTTTGGACATGGACATTCCAAGTACAGCAACTCATGGAGGGTCAAATTCAGGGAAGCATGAATGAAAGTCATTTTTTGCTCCCAAAGTGATGGCATAGAACATGGTTAGAAAGCCTCTTGATTGCCTTAATCATATTACTGAAGGGAGTAGTGTCATCTTAACCACTTTATGGGGAAAAGAAGGATACGAGGGAAGATAAGAGTCAGGAGACATGGAATCCAGTCTTTACTTTGCCATCAACTTGATGAGTGATCTTAGGAAAACCACTTAACCCTTGTTTACCTGTTTCCTCATTTACAAAATGAAGCAAAATTTCCCTACTCATCTTAACAGAGTTCTTGATATAAAGTAAAGTGATTGATGTTGATGTGCTTTGAAAAAAAATTTTTGTAATATATCTCAAACCTGCATTATTAACATTTTTGTTAATATTTACTCTTAATGGAAGAAGCCCTTTATGTTTACTGTGAAGCACGACCCAGCTCTTATCCTTTTAGTAACTCTCTTAATATCACCCTGGCGGTTCCTGTTGGAAAGTTCTTCCACCATTTAGTCTCAGTGACTCCCAGGCCTTTGGAGAAAGGCCTTCAAAAGAATGAGGGAATTCTTTGTGTTTGTGTTAGCTTTCAGTGCACCAATATTGTGTCATTAATTACAGAATGTTTTCCCTCCCTGAAGAGGCCTAGTGAGTAGTAATACGATGAATGAGCTCAATCTGTTATGTTAATTTCTTTTTGTTGGGAGGTTTAAATCATTAAACTAATGATCTCATCCATATTTTGAAGCAAGATAATAAACTACATACAGTTATAATCACATTTAACCCCTAAACTGTACAGAGTTTTGTAAATTGATTTAAAAGATTCTGTTTTATTTTAATAGTGCTTTCTTAATAGTAGAAGAAAAAAGAAAACACTGCTAGAAATAAAGAAAATAACAAAATGCACCAACAGATTAGAAGATGTTTTATAATTTTTATTTTTCCAAATGCAGTAAATGTATTATTCTGTTAAAGAATTCTTTAACAGAATTCAATTATAAAGATGAGCATAGATTCAATCATAAAAATGAACATAGTACATGTTCATGTACTGGTGGATGGGTAAACATTGGCTATACACCATCCCTGATTGGATGGCTGTTTCCAGGACTGATTCAGTCCTAGAAGAAATGGGAATGTGGGTAAAGATTGGTGCCTCAGAGATTCCACAGGTAATCATAGCCTTATGACAAAGTTCTTCTGAGGTTTGTTCTTCTCAGAGATAGTTGGGGGTACTAGACAGCTTCTTGAAATCTGTATCAACAACCTGCTGATTTTATCAATATCTTTGTGATCCCTTCTAATCAAATGGAAATCAATACTAGACATTTTGAAATACAAAGTGGAAAGAATTTGCTACAGCCTAGTTTGAGACTTTATAAAGTATTGCTTGCTAAATTTTGCTTTATAAAGCTGAAAATGTGTTAACATTTCACCTCTATGAAGGTAAGAAAAAGATAATTAGTGAATATATATAATAATATACTTATATTTATATATGTATTTAAAATTGTATGTATGACAATTTCATTACTTAGCCTTTTGTACTCTGATGGGGGATGAGGTCCTTGTAGGTTTTGCGCTATCTCTTGAATCCACCCACCTATGTTTCCTCGGTCCTTGTGGGCTACCTTGGGCTTTCATCCTCTCTCACCTGACTATTGTAATTAGCCCACATTGGTCCCCCTGCCTCACGTTTTTCCCTCTTCTACACCCTTTCCTCCCCATGGAAGAATGAGTGAATTTTCTACAAACAAATCAGATGAACTCACCAGCCTACAATTCTTGAGCAAATCCCTGCCCGTGGAATAAACCGCCTCTTCTGTTCAGATGTGACCGTGTGCAGCTCTCTGAATGGTCTGTGCTCCTTTATGTCTCCCAGCCTCTTCTCCCAGGAATATTGTTTTTGACCTTTCAAATGCCTTGTCAGCCTTCAACTGACATGTGTCCCTGAGATACCCTCTCAAACCTGCCCCATCTAACCCTACACTTCTAGCAGCTTTACCCTCTAGCTTACATGGCATATAGTTATCTTGTCTATACACTTGTCATTTTATATTGCAACTTTGTATTTACTTCTTGCCTCCTCATCTTTATCATTAATATATCCCCACGGTTTATCACAGTGTCAGGCAAAAGTGCTCAGTAAATATGTATTGAGTGGAGGAAGGAAAGAATAAAGAAAGGAACAAACTTCTTGATTTGGTGTATCCTTATGAACTTCAAATATTATTCCTTGGTTAATCACAAGTATATTTGCACAGACGCTTTACAAAATTATAAGCCAATACCATATACCACTTTAATGCTGTTTTTCTTTCAACGACATTCATGCTGCTAATTTAAAAGCTATTAAGTAAGATAAAGCCTTCAAACCCAGCCAACTAAACTGCTCCAGTCACTTGGGAGCAGTTACTGCTCTATACAATTGCTAATGTGGTTTAAACTGAAGGCAGACATTTTTAGATTTGAAGTTAAGAGCAAATAAGATGTTAATAAACTTTGGAGCTCCATCTAAATGGAATTTTTTGCTTGTGGTTTTATTGTTGTGAACTGTAGAACTGAAGATACATACTCCTATCCCTTAAATGTAAGGACGAGTCTTGACAAGCCACTCAATCCTTCTCTTCTGGAGGTTTGGGGCTGTATTTCCCAAGCCCTTCTTGTCTCTGATGTCTACTATTAAATACTGTGAGTTCAGAGGTTCTGGGACAGTTGATCTGCCATAGCCTAAGGCTCAAGCATGTTAAGAGAAGTAAAACAGAATTCTAGAAATGACAGATTCCCATTTGAAATAGAGGGAAAATGAAAGGTTGTAACTCAAGGAAAATCTCAAAGAAAACCAAATTTATTCTGCAGCTGTACTGTGCTGGGAATAGAATTAACTGAAAAGAATTTTAAAATAATCAGATAGTGGTCTGCTTATTGTAAATGCATTTGGTCAAAGGGGTGGAAATTAGACTCCTAAAGATACCTATAAAGAAAATGATTCATTGAAAATAGACATGAATCATCAAACCGTCACATATCATTATTGAGATTTTATGAATATTGAAACAATTTATTCAGAATTGTTTACGTCCACCAGATCTTGTATTCCAACTGTATAACACATTACTTTCTATATTATACATGAAATATAATAATGTAAAACACAGTTTATTTGCTAACATCTGAACTAGTTAAAACCTGTCCTCTTTATCCTATGGTTTGGAATTTGGAAATACTCTTACCTAAAAAGTAGGAAAGAAGTCAGTTTTTAATGCTTTAGTTCTTAAAAGAGATCATGCTTACCACCAAATTAAGGAAAAAATGGTATTATACTCTTCTTATTTGAAGTCATAAAGATGTGCAAGAAAAGACCACAGAAACAGTGTCCACATGTTGGCTAAGCCATCTGCCTAGTGGGTACTTACAGATCTCTTGACTCTGATGGCATGAATGATACCTGCTCTACATTAAGATGACAGAAGATTGTACCTGTTGTCCAGGGTGGGTCCAGGATGCTGTGCTCTGCCTGTCCCCATCACATACATCACCTCCTGAGGTACTTAGGTTTGATCCTTACAAGGAAGGTGAAATGCACTAATGTAGTGTAACTTGTCTAAAAGTGACGTTCTAACCCTTACAACTCAAAGGGTTTCTAATAACATGTATTTTTCCAATGCCAGTATTGTTAGGGCATAAATAACATTTCTTATTGTTTTTTCAACTCTATTCCATACTAACTGGTTTATAGGATGATTCTGGTAGTTCTAGTTTTCAAGGCATTATGTTTTAAAATAAGAATACTCAGTTATATCTGAGTCTTTAGAAAAGGTCACTCTTTCACACTGTCAGTGGTAGTATAAATCATTTCAAATTTTCTGGAAGATAGTTACTAACTCCCTTAGAATTCTGCAAACCCTTGATTCAGCAATTTGCTTCTAGAAATTTATATTAGAAATGTAATTATATATGTTTGTAAATGTTTAGTTATATAAATTCTCATCACATGTTTGTAAAAAGAAGAACCAGGAACAATTTAAATACCTCATATAAGGGATTGGTTAAATAAATGAAGCTTAATAGGACAGTAGAATACTACAAAGCTATGAAAAGATGTTCACACATGATTTTAAGTGGAAGGATCAGGTTAAACAATGGAAAGAACAAAGATCACCTGTTTTGCTAAAAACAAACACATATATGCACGCGCATGCACACACAAAGAAACGACTGGAAGGATTTAGCTCTCTCTGGCTTATGGAATTATAGGTGCTTTTTATAGTCATCTCCTTTGCTCACTATTTTTTTCTAGATATTCTATAATGGATATTTGTTTATTTCATAAGAAACAAAAAATATTTTATGTGCTCAAGGCAATTATTTCCAAAATTTTTTCAAGCATTCTATTTCATAGTTTGATAATTTCCATATTAAAAAAATTTTTTTTCTTAAGTCTGATATTTCTTTAGCACATTCATGTAAGCCCATTTCTTTTCGTTAGGCCCTTGTTTTTTATGTCTTGTTTGTTTTCATTTGGTTAATAATGGAAATAACTCTTCAGCACAATGATCCTGCCTGTACTTGAAGATAGTTGTTACCTGTTACTCGTTTTTCCTCTCCAGGCCTATAAAGACCCCATTCCTTTCATCTTTCTTTGGGAATCGATTTTCTATTCCTTTCATCTTTATTTGTTGTTCATCTCTGACTGTTCTCTTTCTTCATGTAGAATTTAAAATGCAGTGACGAAACTAGAGACAATCATAGAAAAATGTAGCTAAGACAGACTATAGTGGAAGTAGTTATCCTTAACCCTTAGCTCTTCATGAACATGATATTTTTTTTTCATAATCATTGTTAATTGTGTATTCACTTTATAAACAGTTAATATTTCCCAGAATTTTCTCTTTTCAATTTTAATGTCTGCTGTTAGATTTTTGTCCTAAATGTTTTCTCATTTATATGTTTACGCTTATGGCATTAAATTGCATTCTTCTGATACTAAAATATCTCAAAAATATTAAAGTCATTTTGAATGTGGTCAGTGGTATTAAGAGCAGTGACAACCCTTCTGATTGAGAATTCTCCACAGATCTGTAAGTGCATTCCTGATTCTGGGTCATGAATGTTGAATACAAATACAGTGGCCTCAAAAAAAGAAAAAAAAAAATACAGTGGCTCAGGGCTGATTCCAAAACATACCATATCACCTCTTCCTCCATGTTCCCTCCTTGATTCAAGTATCTGCCCCCATTACAAGAGAGCAATAAACACCTTACTTCCTACCTTGTTGATGAGACATGGTATGTAATGGATTAAAACATTTACCATATTTCAAGATAAATTGCTTGAGTCACTATTGCTTTGTTTTTGCTGTGTGGTATTGGCGTAAAAAGAAATACAATTGACTCAGTGTGCTTTGTTCTTCATTGAGTTACTGTGGCAGATTTTTGTTGGCCAATCCTCAACCGTGACCTGATGAAATTTTCCTAGTCTTTAAGAATTGCAAAGTCACACTGCTTATATGTAGGAGGTAGTGCATCAAAGCAAAACTCTTCAACATTTACAATTGTATCAGAGTGGCCCTGGCCCTGCAAATCAATAGTCAGAAGGATGAACATTAAAGAAAATACATGTATCTTTTCTGTCCTGTGGGATGTAAATCATACAACCAGTGGAATTTGTGTCTTCTAACTCCATGATAACATTCAGTCATGAACAGGAGAAAACATTTTCCCTGGGCTACATTTATTTTTAAAGCCATCACATTAAAATGAGATATGGAAATGAAAAGCTTTCATGTTGCTGATGTTGAAGAGCAAATTAGAAGTAAATGATGATAATTACAAAGCACAACTGTGTGTTCTCCTGTATATGCCTAGAGGTAATGAGAAAGCAGAGAGTAAAATGTTGGAAATGGTTAAGATGGAGAATGGTGAGCTGCCCGTGAGCTCTACATGAAAAAGGCTTAACAACATCAATGGTATTGGATGTTGTGGGGAAAATTGTCTCAGCATGGATGACTGAGTTGGTTTGTTCAAGAGATGAAAAACTAAAACTCTTTGGAAATACTGCAATTGTCCAATTATCATATATATAAAATATATTTGTAAATCCCTAAAAGATAAGCACAAGATGATGAATGATGATAGTAGAAGAACCTAATCAAATATTCAAATAAGAATAAATACAATTAATGGAATTAGTCAGTGTTACAATTATCAGAGGATGTTGTTGTAATATAAAAGCTAATCTCTCTTAAGCAGATTAATGAAAAGTCTTTAAAAAGTTACTCTTCTCCATTTTCAAAGATCATAGTTGTAGACCAGAAGTTATATAGTGAAAAGACATCTTGTACATATCTCTTCCTCCAAAGCCAAAAATGGAGTTGATTACACATAATATGTACACATTTCTTTGAAAGTGAACTTCACATTCAGTTCGCTGGAATAGCATGCAAACTGACTTTGAAAGGAAAATATTTTTTTTCTCCTCAGAGAATGCAGAGCACTTCCCATATATATCTCATCATTAAACTCCTACTCATGCCTCAGGAGTCAGCTTATATGAATCTCCTCTGGCAAGCCTAGCCTGAGCCCTCAAGCCTGCTAAGTGTTCCCATGACAGTTGCTGTGCATATCATGTTCCCTCCCACTTAACCCATGACCTGTTCACTTATCTGTCTCTACCACTAGACTGTGTCAAGTCCTTGAAGCCATATTATGCGAACTGTTGTATATCCAGAGCCAACATGGTGTCTAACACTAATAGTTGTTCATTAAATACATATACACAATATCACGTGGGCCTCAATTTGATCCTAAAAGGTGTAGGTTCACATTATAATCACTATTTTATAATGAAGAAAATGAGACTCTGAGACCTTTATGATTTGGACAGGTCATATTGACAGTGAAAAGGCTGTGATTTAAACATTTGGTCACAGATTCCTGGATTCAAGATGGTGGAGTAGAAGGACATGCTCTCACTCCCTCTTGCGAGAGCAGTGGAATCACAAATAACTTCTGAACAATCATCGACAGAGAGACACTGGAACTCACCAAAAAAGATACCCCACATCCAAGGGCAAAGGAGAAGCCACAATGAGACGGTTGGAGGGGCGCAATCACAATAAAATCAAATCCCATAACTGCTGGGTGGGTGTCTCACAAACTGGAGAAAACTCATACCACAGAAGTCCACGCACTGGAGTGAAGGTTCTGAGCCCCGTGTCAGGCTTCCCAACCTGGGGGTCCGGCAATGGGAGGAGGAATTCCTAGAGAATCAGACTTTGAAGGCTAGCGGGATTTGACTGCAGCACTTTGACAGGACTGGGGTAAACAGAGACTCCACTCTTGGAAGGCACACACGAAGTAGTGTGCACATCGGGACCCAGGGAAAGGAGCAGTGACCATAGGGGAGACTGAACCAGAACTACCTACTAGTGTTGGAGGGTCTCCTGCAGAGGCGGGGGGTGGTTGTGTCTCACCGTGAGGTCAAGGACACTGGTGGCAGAAGTTCTGGGAAGTACTCCTTGGCGTGAGCCCTCCCAGAGTCCACCATTAGCCACATCAAAGAGCCTGGATAGGCTCCAGTGTTGGGTCATCTCAGGCCAAACAACCAACAAGGAAGGAACCCAACATCACCCATCACCAGGCAAGCGGATTAAAGTTTTACTGAGCTCTGCCCACCAGAGCAACAGCCAGCTCTACCCTCCACCATTCCCTCCCATCAGGAAACTTGCACAAGCCTCTTAGATGGCCTCATCCACCAGAGGGCAGACAGCAGAAGCAAGAAGAACTACAATCCTGCATACTGTGGAACAAAAACTGCATTCACAGGAAGATAGACAAGTTCAAAAGGCAGAGGGCTATGTACCAGATGAAGGAACAAGATAAAACCACAGAAAAACAACTAAATGCAGTAGAGATAGGCAACCTTCCAGAAAAAGAATTCAGAATAATGATAGTGAAGATGATCCAAGACCTTGGAAAAAGAATGGAGGCAAAGATTGAGAAGATGCAAGAAATGTTTAATAAAGACCTAGAAGAATTAAAGAACAAACAGAGAGATGAACAATACAATAACTGAAATGAAAAATACACTAGAAGGAATCGATAGCAGAATAACTGAGGGAGAAGAACAGGTAAGTGACCCAGAAAACAGAATGGTGAAATTCACTGCTGCGGAACACAATAAAGAAAAAGAATGAAAAGAAATGAAGACAGCCAAAGAGACATCTGGGACAACATTAAACACAACAACATTTCCATTATAGGGGTCCCAAAAGGAGAATAGAGACAGAAAGGACCTGAGAAAATATTTGAACAGATTATAGTCGAAAAGTTCCCTAACATGGGAAAGAAAATAGCCACCACGTCCAGGAAGCACAGAGAGTCCCAGGAAGGATATACCCAAGGAGAAACACGCCAAGACACATATTAATCAAATTGGTAAAAATTAAAGACAAAGAATAATTATTGAAAGCAACAAGGGAAAAACAACAAATAACATACAAGGGAATTCCCATAGGTTAACAGCGGATTTCTCAGCAGAAACTCTACAAGCCAGAAAGGAGTGACATAACATACTTAAAGTGATGAAAGGGAAGAACCTACAACCAAGATTACTCTACCCGGCAAGGATCTCATTCAGATTCGATGGAGAAATCAAAAGCTTTACAGACAAGCAAAAGCTAAGAGAATTCAGCATCACCA
>NC_041218.1:90286920-90287921 GCF_002837175.3 Physeter macrocephalus
TAAGGCAACTGCTAACAGCTATAAAAGAGGAAATCGACAGTAACACAATAATACTGGAGGACTTTAACACCTCACTTACACCAATGGACAGATCATCCAAAATGAAAATAAATAAGGAAACACAAGCTTTAGGTACTTTTTTTTTTTATTTTTTTTTTTTTATTTATTTTTTTTTTTTATTTTTCGGTATGCGGGCCTCTCCTTGTTGTGGCCTCTCCCGTTGCGCAGCGCCAGTGAGGGGATGGAAAAAGATATTCCATGCAAATGGAAATCAAAAGAAAGCTGGAGTAGCAATACTCATATCAGATAAAATAGACTTTAAAATAAAGAATGTTACAAGAGACAAGGAAGGACTCGACATAATGATCAAGTAATCAATCCAAGAAGAAGATATAACAATTATAAATAGATATGCACCGACATAGGAGCACTTCAATACGTAAGGCAACTGCTAACAGCTATAAAAGAGAAAATCGACAGTAACACAATAATACTGGAGGACTTTAACACCTCACTTACACCAATGGACAGATCATCCAAAATGAAAATAAATAAGGAAACACAAGACACTTTTTCCCAAGTGCACATGGAACATTCTCCAGGATAGGTCACATCTTGGGTCACAAATCAAGCCTCAGTAAATTTAAGAAAATTGAAGTCATATCAAGCATCATTTCCGACCACAATGCTATGAGATTAGAAATGAATTACAGGGAAAAAAACGTAAAAAACACAAACACATGGAGGCTAATCAATACGTTACTAAATAACCAAGAGATCACTGAACAAATCAAAGACGAAATGAAAAAAATACCTAGAGACAAATTAAAATGAAAACACACCGATCCAAAAGCTATGGGATGCAGCAAATGCAGTTCTAAGAGGGAAGTTTATAGCAATACCAGCCTACCTCAAGAAACAAGAAAAATCTCAAATAAATAATCTAACCTTACACCTAAAGGAACTAGAGAAAGAAGAACAAACAAAACCCAAAGTCAGTA
>NC_041218.1:90288609-90289402 GCF_002837175.3 Physeter macrocephalus
TAATGAAATTGAAACTGTGTTTAAAAATCTTCCAACAAACAAAAGTCCAGGACCAGATGGCTTCACAGGCGAATTCTATCAAACGTTTAGAGAAGAGCTAACACCCATCCTTCTCAAACTCTTCCAAAATATAACAGAGGGAGGAACACTCCCAAACTCATTCTACGAGGCCACCATCACCCTAATACCAAAACCAGACAATTATGTTGCAAAAAAAGGAAACTACAGGCCAATATCACTGATGAACATAGATGCAAAAACTCCTCAACAAATTACTGGCAAACAGAATCCAGCAGCACATTAAAAGGATCATACACCATGATCAAGTGGGGTTTATCCTAGGAATGCAAGGATTCTTCAGTATATGCAAATCAAGCAATGTAATAAACCATATTAACAAACTGAAGGATAAAAACCATATGATCATCTCAATAGATACAGAAAAAACTTTTGACAAAATTCCACACCCATTTATGATAAAAACTCTCCAGAAAGTAAGCATAGAGGGAACTTACCTTAACATAATAAAGGCCATATATTACAAACCCACAGCCAACATCATTCTCAATGGTGAAAAAGTGAAACCATTTCCAGTAAGATCAGGAACAAGACAAGATTGCCCACTCTCACCGCTGTTATTCAACATAGTTTTGGAAATTTTAGCCACAGCAACCAGAGAAGAAAAAAAATAAAAAGAATCCAAATCGGAAAAGAAGTAAAACTGTCACTGTTTGCAGATGATATACTATACATAGAGAATCCTAAAGATGCTGCTACCAAAAAACTAGAGCTA
>NC_041218.1:90289437-90290219 GCF_002837175.3 Physeter macrocephalus
GATGCTACCAGAAAACTACTAGAGCTAACCAATGAATTTGGTAAAGTAGCAGGATACAAAATTAATGCACAGAAATCCCTTGCATTCCTATACACTAACGATGAAAAACCTGAACGAGAAATTAAGGAAACAGTTCATTTAGCATTGCAACAAAAAGAATAAAATACCTAGGAATAAACCTACCTAAGGAGACAAAAGACCTGTATGCAGAAAACTATAAGACATTGATGAAAGAAATTAAAGATGATACAAACAGATGGCGAGATATACCATGTTCTTGGATTGGAAGAATCAACATTGTGAAAATGACTATCCTACCTAAAGCAATCTACAGATTCAATGCAATCCCTATCAAACTACCACTGGCATTTTTCACAGAACTAGAATAAAATATTTCACAATCTGTATGGAAACACAAAGGACCCCGAATAGCCAAAGCAATCTTTAGAAAGAAAAACGGAGCTGGAAGAGTCAGGCTCCTGGACTTCAGACTATACTACAAAACTACAGTAATCAAGACAGTCTTGTACTGGCACAAAAACAGAAATATAGATCAATGGAACAGGATAGAAAGCCCAGAGATAAAGCCATGCATATATGGTCACCTTATTTTTTATATAGGAGGCATGAATATACAGTGGAGAAAAGACAACCTCTTCAATAAGTGGTGCTGGGAAAACTGGACAGCTACATGTAAAAGAATGAAATTAGAACACTCCCTAACACCATACTCAAAAATAAACTCAAAATGGATTAAAGACCTAAATGTAAGGCCAGACACT
>NC_041218.1:90290630-90310744 GCF_002837175.3 Physeter macrocephalus
GCAATCCCACTACTGGGCATATACCCTGAGAAAACCATAATTCAAAAAGAGTCATGTACCACAATGTTCACTGCAGCTCTATTTACAATAGCCAGGACATGGAAGCTGCCTACGTGTCCATCGACAGATGAATGGATAAAGAAGATGTGGCACATATATACAATGGAATATTACTCAGCCATAAAAAGAAACAAAATTGAGTTATTTGTAATGAGGTGGATGGACCTAGAGTCTGTCATACAGAGTGAAGTATGTCTGTAAGAGAAAAAGAGATACCATATGCTAACACATATATATGGACTCTAGAAAACAAAATGGTTGTGAAGAACCTCGGGGCAGGACAGGAATAAAGATGCAGATGTAGAGAATGGACTTGAGGACACGGGGAGGGGCAAGGGTATGCTGAGACGAAGTGAGAGAGTGACATTAACATATATACCTACTAACTGTAAAATAGATAGCTAGTGGCAAGTAGCAGCATAGCACAGGGAGATCAGCTCAGTGCTTTGTGGCCACGTAGAGGGGTGGGATTGGAGGATGGGAGGGAGACGCAAGAAGGAATGGATATGGTGATATATGTATACGTATAGCGATTCACTTTGTTATACAGCAGCAACTAACACAACAGTGTAAAGCAATTATACCTCAGTAAAGATGTTAAAAAAATAAATAAAATAAAATAAGTTTTGTCTATTTTGTACATTTGCCTAAATTTAGCCATTGACCTATGTGACAGGAAAAAACACACTTCCTGCTACACTGGGTGTGTACATCGCTGCTGGCAGTGAGAAGGTTTGTTCTTTTAACCATAAAATTAAGAAGTATGAATTCCTTAGGAAAACTTGTGCATTTGGCCAGAATGTAGCCAACTGCTCTCACAAACTCTCTATCTGTTTATAGCACTGCCTTTCATTCTCCCCTTAGTTTCCTAAGTCCAGAGAACTCCTTACCAGTGTTCATGTGTCCCCAGAACTCACAGAGGGTGTCCACGCGGTAGACACACACAGGAAGCATAAGGGAATCAACTTCCGGATCCTCAGTGTCCATACGTACTCTTTCCTAAAACTCATCTACCAAAGACGTGACTTGCAGTCAATATGCTGAGCTGTTATGCAGGTTCTTCTTTCCCACCTCCTGTTTCATTATCACTCTTCTCCTGCTTTACAAAACAAAGTCTCTTTCAGCCTTCCAAAATCTCACTGTGGTAAACTCCGGAATGTCAAACAAAAGAACAACTGGAAATACTGAAGTTGGGTAACCTCCCTTAGTCAAAGCACTTAGGCAGGGCATGTATTTCCCTGTCTTAGACACATTGCTGTTACAGGCCAAGCACAGTGTTAGAGGCAAGTGTGATTGTCCTTTTTGAGATATTCTGGATCCCATAGTGATGGCAGTTTTTCTTTAATGACCTCATTGTTTCCATCCTCCACTATTATCAAAGAATGCATTGCTCCTGAGGGAGAGTTCTTTCAGAACAAAGCCAACAAAGCATAAAATAAACAGTGAAGGTGGCAGCGCTTTATTTAATTCTTACAACAGACTCTTGGTAGGGCTCCACATCCTATTACCCTATTACCCGTCTATCTGAGAATTAAGAATCCAAAGTGAGGTGGCTGTCATGGGGATGCATATTAACACATTTATTAGAACGGAAACACTAGGCCAGACCATTTCTAACAAAAAGTGTGGTTGTCAAGTCAGTTGTTTGACAATAAGGGTTGCTTTGCCACTTGCATTAGGTCAAAGACATCTAACATAAATTGAATGAGCTGGATCTGCAGCTCTGAAGTTTTGACAAAAATTTAATTGTCATGTTATTAAAAATTTTGTTGGCAAACGAGTTTTGAAATTAACAATATTTTTTCTTCTCCAACCATTTCTGAGTAGACTGAGTTAGATAAGATGCCTTTAAGTGAAAGAGAAATAGGTTTAATGAATAGTTGTTTGAAGAATCTTGGTAAAATCTTTCTGGTACACTTTCCAGAACCTGATAAAGTTAATGACTCTAATGAATAAGTATCAAAAGCTTTTACAAGATGAGTTTCTGTTTTCCAAAATGAATTAAAAGTTGCCAGAGGTGGGGAATGGTGGTGGGTGAAATGGGTGAAATGGGTTAAATGATACAAACTTCCAATTATAAAATAAGTAAGTCTTGGGAATGTAATGTACAGCATGGCGACTATAGTTAATATTACTGAATTGCATATCTGAAAGTTGCTAAGAGAGTAGATCTTAAAAGTTCTCATTACAAGAAAAAAAATTTGTAACTATGTATGGTGATGGATGTTAATTAGACTTATTGTAGTGATCACTTCACAATATATACATTTACCAAATCATCCTGTTGTACACCTGAAACTAATATATGTCTATATACCTCAATTTAGAAAATGAATGAAAAGATATAAGCATAAAATTATTTTAAATAATTATTAATATTAAATTTAATTGACTAAATTTATTTGACAAATACTTTTAATGAAATTAAATTTTTAACTAATTTTAATAATAAATCACCCAATGATTTTGGGCATATAACTCAAAATTTGTTCAAATAATTGGTTGGCATTCCTATAATACAATCCCATCTACTTATTTATATGAGCAACATTTCATAGTATATGTCTATAAAAATGAAAAATAGGAATCAAACTGATAATGAGCCCTGTTCATTCCAATAATAAATATCAATGTAGGAATGTATAAGCTAGATCAACAGCAAGAATAACAAACCATTAAGAGCTGCATTTCCAGTAGCATTGTACTGTGATAATTTATCAAAATTTATAATCTACATGTGTTGTTTTGATCACTTGTATACTACTGATAATATTTATGTATTACTACTAATAATTATAATTTCTTCATTCAGAAGAAAATTTTAAAAACTTTTGCCACCCGATGGTAATAGAACATTTTTTTTTTTTTTTTTTTTTTGCGTTACGCGGGCCTCTCACTGTTGTGGCCTCTCCCATTGCGGAGCACAGGCTCCGGACGCGCAGGCTCAGCGGCCATGGCTCACGGGCCCAGCCGCTCGGCCGCATGTGGGATATTCCCGGACCGGGGCACGAACCCGTGTCCCCTGCATCGGCAGGCGGACTCTCAACCACTGCGCCACCAGGGAAGCCCCCGGTAATAGAACATTTTTTAAAAAATTCTAATTTATATACTTTTTTGTTTATTTGTTTCAGAGAACTATAATAGAGTAATCAATAAAAGGTTTCCAAGGATGAAAATATAATATGTTTGAATAATAATTAGTAGAGTAAGTGGAAGGCAAATATAACTTAAAGGAGTAAAACAGTGGTATAAAAATTTGACGAAGAGTTTGGGTCTAGTTCTATTAAATAAATGATAATGGATTATCCAGTCTATGCTATTTAAATTCCATTGGGTATGTTTAAAAGGGTGATGTTAGGGTTTTGTTTTAGAATGTTAATATACTTCCTTTATACCTGTTTAATTTTATAATAAATTACTTTAGATGTTTAATTGAAAAATGGGCAAAGGGGCACATAGTTTTTCAAAATTTGGAGGGGCTGGGATATATGAGCAAAAATGTTTTGGAGACCCTTGTCTTAGAGCTTTCTTTCTCTTCCAGCAAAACTCTCTTCCTCCTGTTCCCTCAGGACCCTCATTGATCCATAGCAGGCTGACATGCTAACACTCACTTTGGTGTGGGTGACTGTTAATCAATTACTCTTCCCAAAACGAAGAGTTCTGTACAAGGGCTTTCTGGAAATAATGATGTAACCTAAAAGAACAATGTTACAGTGAGAATTTTCAACCACACACAAAGGCATTTGAAGGAAGAGGAAAGGTCCCAGAACTTATATGGGTGTTTTGCGATTTGCTGGGCCTTCTCTGATTGCAGGTAATACAGGATGGTCAGGAGAGCCCAACCAGAGAGAGGGGAGCCATTGGCAACTTCGTGGACCAAATTGAATTTTGGCTGAACTCATGATTGAGAAACTTAAACTCACTAGATATGTGTTGCTTTTTATATTTTAACCATGATATTTCTGATATTGAATGCTCCAGTATATATATATATATATATATATATATGTATATATGCCCAAAATAAGATTGAAACTAGTTTTGGAGTAAAGGCGGGAAACCAGCACCTTTAAAAGAAGCTGATCATTTGCATTCTTGGGTTGGTTGGTTTGTTTTTACATTGCATTGACTCACCCCTCCCCCAAATGAGCTCTGTGTCAAGAAAACACCTTGATTTTTTTTTTTTCTGTTTCAAAAAATCAGATAAGCAGGCCAAGGTCATGGCTTTGATGACTGTGTTGACTGTTAATTTTATGTTACCTGGGAGCCGTAGACAACAACTGATACAGAGGAGACAAGCCAGCTGTGCACAGATGCCTCCAAGTGCTTCTGGGGCAACGACTGTAGATATCGTATTGAGGGATGGTTAGGAGCATCATTTTTACAAGTGAAGAATTAGAAATTATACATGGGGTTGTCCTTGGCACTCATGGAATTCATCTTGCCTATTTCTCTAGACTTGCACAATTGTCAAGGTCTTGCAGCATCTCTCCCTGTAGCCTCAGGCTTAGCCTAGTGTTTGTCAGTGTTTATTGAACTGAATTAAACTGAATTGAGGACTCCTGATAGACTCTGACCCATGGTACTGCTCAGAGTCTTATAATATCTTATCCGCAAGAAAAAGGCATGTTTTAATTTTAGAACACTGATTACAGTGCTACTTTGGATAAAGACCAAGAATAATGGGGACGTTTTAATGCTGAGTCGTATTTGGCCCACAGTTCAGATTTCTTCCAAAATATGTAGGTACTATGCCTCCCCTAAAGTATTCTTTCAGCCCTGTTAATCCCTTTCTTATGCTCAGCAGTTTGCTTTTAAGAAAAAAAAAAAAAAAGGTTTTCATTCTTTTTTTTCTGGTTTGGCTTTTGTAGTGCTTCAAACCACTGACAAATTATATATACCCAGTATTTCTGCTGTAATGTTGGCTTCCTAGAGAAGCAGACTCTGCTGTGGCCATATGCATCATCATGGAAATACGAGAAAGTGGTGCTGATTCAACAGCTCCTTCAGCTTGCGCTGGAGTTAACAACTCCCCTTAAAGTAGTAGTGGGTGTTTGTTTCCCATTCGAGAGTTGAGCTCCTCAATGTGTATCACACATCTTAAATCTCAATATGCTGTTCACTGTTTTAGCTCTCAAATCATCCCAAGAAAAGCAGTTCCCCTCCTTTTCAAACTGCTCATGTCACCATTTCTATATGTACTAATCCACTCATAGTGGAACATAATGACATCAGGCATTGGAATTCTGAAGACTAACAGCATCAGTATAAATATATATGATAAATATTCAAGGAGCCTTCTAGAGCCTCCTGAATGTATGATTTTCATGGACATTATTTTACTCTAGGGTAGTGAGGATACTTTTGGAAGTGATGGAAACCCAAGTCAATGTATTTAAGCAAAAGGAGAAAGTATCCTTCTCTGCTGCTCCTGCAGAGCATCTTTTTCTCAAAGTTCATCTATCAATCCAAGAAAAGATTTGGATTGGTCCCACATGAGCCCTTTTCCTACCTCTCTAATCAAAGTTTCTCAGCTTTTACTTTGCATAAGAATTACCTTGGTTACTTTTGGAAATTCAGATTCCCAGACACCACCAGCAGTGAACAATCCTATTAACCCACTTGAGAAATGTTATCCAGACTTTTGTTGACATCGCAGTTAAGACTTTTTGGTGCACTGACATTAGAGACCAGGAAGCAGTTTTAAGATCTCAGATAGTTCTGATTCTGTGGACCCACTAGTAATACCATAGGATTCTTCTCAGCAAAGACAGACAAACCCTCATTCAGTGGTTTTATTGAGTAACTATTAAGTGAGAGGCACTATCCTATGATAGGATAGGAAGACTCTCAAAATCCCTACCCTAGTGGAACATACATTCTAGTAGGGAGACAGATAATAACTAAACACACACCTATGTAATAAAATGCCCAATAACATTAAGTGCAATGAGGAAAAATAAAGCTGGGTAAAAAGAGTAACAGAGGTTGCTACTTCAGCTGAAGGGTCAGGGAAGGCCCTTCCAAGGAGATGACACAGGAATGAAGTGAGAGCACAAAGGCAAAGGCCTTGAGGTGAGAACAAGCTTGGACTGTTCTCACCAGTGTGACTACAGCAGTTGGTGGTGGGTGATGAGGTTGGAGGGGTAGGAAGGGGATATATACTGTAGCATCTTGTAGTCCACTGCAAGGACTTGAAGTTGTGTTCTTAACGTGGTGGGGAGCCACTGGAAGATTTGGGGGTGATCACGGTGAGAAAACTTTGCAGTTTAAAAAGATCTCTCTAGTTTTTGTGTGGGGCAAAGACGGAATGATTTGGTGGAAGTTCAAAAAAACTGTCCTTAGGTGGTGGCAATGGAGCTGGCGTACAACATGGACAGATTTGGATGTATTTTGAAGGATAATGCAACTGTATTGGAGACCAAGTGGAAGAGAGTTTTAGTAAGAAGAGGGCAGTAACAGATGTTAAGAATCCCCCCCCCCAAATAGGGAGAGTGAAGACTGAGAAAAAGACCTTGACTTGGACAATGGTCAATTTTATTTTTAAATAGAAAGAAGAATATCAGTAGTGATTTTGAGAGAGGTGCAGGTAGACTGTTGGGGAGGAAGGTGGACAGAGAGGTGGGAGGGTGGGAGCAAGTGATGAGGAAGGTCAGGCAACAGACCCAAGGTGGCCGCTTTGAAGGTCTTGGCCTCACTATGGCCATGCAGCTCACTTTGCCCTCAGTTATAGGTCTGAATACAGAGGGAAATTCACTTCTCATCTTTGAAACTCATTAAGGAATATCCATTTACTTCTGCCTCCCCACCTGATAGAGGATAGCCTAGGACTCAAAAAATTGTAACAAGGACAGAAGCTATACTTTTAATATTTGAAGAGGTTCACCATATTTATTTAAATGTAAATCAAATATCAAAGTTTACTCATGGTTGTCTTTGGGAACATTGATCTCTATCCTTCTCCATCTCTTGGAAATGGTTGTTCCAAATTAATTAAACTCTCAAGAGAGCAGAGGATTTGTGTAGAAGGCTGATAATTAAATTAATAGCTCCTTAGACATTGTGATCCCTTTTTCACAAAGGAACTGAAATTAGTTGCTTTTACATCAGGAATTCTGTTGGTTTGATCATTTCAAGGGGATTGGTGTTTTCCTTTTGGGTTCCACATCCATCAGGGGATTTATCAACATATTTCAAAGCAATTAGGTGAGTTTCTTTGATTGGTAGAAATATATACAAGAGCAGGAGGACTTAGCAGTTCTGTAAACAGAGTCATTTAGCTTCCTCTGGGAGAATAAGCAATTTTGTGATATGGGAATTGAAGCTAAATTTGGTGAGAAGTGTTCACAGACTCCAGTAAAATGATTTTGCCTTTTTTCTCATCCTTTTTACCCCAGGCTGATAAGCAATTAAAAAACACCTACCGTATGCTCAAGACTGTGTAGTGCATACAGAATCACAGTCCCTGGTATCAACAAGAGAAGAGCTAGTTGAGTGAACAAGACAAGTGTATAAGAATCAATAGGGAAAACACTCTTTCACAATAAACCACAGCAAGATCTTTTTTGACCCACCTCCTAGAGTAACGGAAATAAAACCAAAAATAAACAAATGGGACTTAATTAAACTTAAAACTTTTGCACGGCAAAGGAAGCCATAAACAAGATAAAAAGACAACCCTCAGAATGGGAGAAAATATTTGCAAATGAAACAACAGACAAAGAATTAATCTCCAGAATATACAAGCAGCTCATGGAGCTCAATATCAAAGAAACAAACAATCCAGTTAAAAAATGGGCAGAAGTGCCCATTTTTTAAGGTGTGTTGTTCTGCTGTCCCAAAGACAGCAAAAGGATATTCAAGGGAAGCCATGTTAATAAGTTCTGGCCAATCAGAACATCACCTCCTTCTGATTATACTTATTGGTTCAGATGGGCATAGATGCCCATACAGATGGGCAAGAAGCACATGAAAAGATGCTCAACATCGCTAATTGTTAGAGAAATGCAAATCAAAACTACAATGAGGTATCACCTCACACAAGTCAGAATGGCCATCATCAAAAAATTTCCAAACAATAAATGCTGGAAAGGGTGTGGTGAAAAAGAAACCATCTTGCACTGTTGGTGGGAATGTAAATTGATGCAGCCACTATGGAAAAGAGTTTGGAGGTTCCTTAAAAAACTAAAAATAGAATTACCATATGACCCAGCAATCTCCACTACTGGTCATATACCCTGAGAAAACCATAATTCAAAAAGAGTCATGTACCACAATGTTCATTGCAGCACTATTTACAATAGCCAGGACATGGAACCAACCTAAATGTCCATCGACAGATGAATGGATAAAGAAGATGTGGCACATATATACAATGGAATACTACTCAGCCATAAAAAGAAATGAAATTGAGTTATTTGTAGTGAGGTGAATGAGCCTAGTGTCTGTCATACAGAGTGAAATAAGTCAGAAAGAGAAAAACAAATACGATATGCTAATGCATATATATGGAATCGTAAAAAGAAACCAAACATGGTACTGAGGAACCTAGTTGCAGCTCAGGAATAAAGAGGTAGACATAGAAAATGGACTTGAGGTCATGGGATGGGAGGGCGAAGCTGGGGCGAAGTGAGAGTAGCATTGACATATATATACTACCAAATGTAAAATAGTTGGCTGGTGGGAAGCAGCAGCATAGCACATGGAGATCGGCTTGGTTCTTTGCGATAACCTAGAGGGGTGGGATAGGGAGGGTGGGAGGGAAGCTCAGGAGGGAGGGGATATGGGGACATGTGTATACATATGGCTGATTTGCTTTGTTGTGCAACAGAAACTAACACAGTATTGTGAAGCAATTATACTCCAATAAATATCTATTTAAAAATTTAAGTAAAATAAATTAAATTTAAAAAAAAGAATCAATTATTAACTGTTTAAGGTAATATATAATGAAGGGTTATAAACTATGTGCAACAGATCATGTTAACAAATGTTCCAATTTTATGGAATGGTTTATTGTTCCCTAAGATCACCAGGCCTTTTTCAGGATTATGAAAGGTTAATTATAACTTTTATCTTAAGAGAGTCATAATTATGTAGATTACATGCCCTCACACACCATCTTTTTATTTTTAGAGAATTAAGTCCAAATACCTTAGCATAGCATCCAAGCTGTGTGTCTGAAGACTTTTTTGGGGTGTAAGGGATAGGAAACCCAACTCTAGCTTTGGCAGAAAAGGAAATTAATTAGCACATATAACCAGTCTAGGGTTGGGTCTATTTTCATGCATAGCTCAATCTAGGAGCTCAGTTTCTCCCCAGCTCTCCATGAAGACTTCTCCTGCACTGCCTCAGACACTACATGTTAGCTTCTGGCAGCTCAAGGCTCAGAGTCCCAGTGGACAAAGAATATGTGCTTTCTTCCCAAGAGGCCCAGCAGAAGGTTCATTGCGTCTCTTGATTCTGATTGGATCACGTGTCCAACTCTGAACCAATAAGTATAATCAGAAGGAGGTGATGTTCTGATTGGCCAGAACTTATTAACATGGCTTCCCTTGAATATCCTTTTGCTGTCTTTGGGACAGCAGAACAACACACCTTAAACACAAGATTCCTCACTTAGGCCCTGTATCCCCAGCTTCATCTATTGCTATTCCTTGTTCAACCCCCAATGTTCCAATCACAAGGAATTAATTCCTCTTTGCTAAGAACCCCAGGCCCTTTTCAGAATGATGAGCTTGTGTTTATGCAGTTGCCATCCCTTGATGTTATTCCCTCTCTGGAAAAACTCAGTCTCATGTTCAAGATCCAGCTCCTGCCTGACTTGATCCTGATGAAGGGTCCTCCAAAAAGAGTGATAAAGAAGATACATCAAATATATTGGGTATAACACCCTCTTCAGTGAAAGTAGTCATCAAGTACTTCCCATATCCTATCTGTGGGTGACATTCCTCTTTTTCTATAGAAGGCAGAAAATCAAGTTGAAAGATTTGGCCCATGTTTTGAGGGCCAGACTAATTGGAGAGGTGGCAGGAAAGAAGCCAGGCAGATTCTTCAGCTGGCCTAGAGAGTGGCCTGGTGAGTCAGAACAAGGGTGGAGAGTATCTGTGTAGGGCTATTCCAGAAAAGGCTGAGTCAGCACAGAGGATGCAGATACTAGGTGGGAGCCTAGTGTCAAACAAGTCAGCCTGGGGTAAACTAACCAGGGCAAATCTGAGAGTGAGACTCAGGCAGCATGAGTCAGTCTCTGAAGGGCGTGTAGATATGACAAGAGAAGTGAGGATGGATGTGCAGCTACAAAACGGCTATGAGAGAGTACGGCTTTAGTTGCTTCTCATCCAGGAATGTGTCTGTGCTCTGATTTTATCCTCTCAGCCTAAATGGTCCTCAGTACAGCTTCTGTTGGAATGTTAACAGTGGTGTAACATCTGAAGGGGGCTCCGACATACTAGGAAGGAAAAGATGATGCAACTGAATAATCATTTACGGTTGCAACTCCGAACTTGAGACTTGGGCCTTTAGTTCTAGATATGTCATTGTATATACTATAGAAATGAAAACAAGTGAATTCCCATAGACTTGCAGAAGATGAAATACTGGTTCTATTTTCCAGTGACTCAAATATAGCCCCAATCACTTTGCCCTGGAAGCCATGTGGCCCTTTATGGCCACAAACAGAAAGCATATGGCCTAGAGAGTACTTTCCTGCGCAGCAGTGATATTTCCAGTCCACCCAAGGCCCAGCGCAGCCACAGCTGTAACTGGCAGACAGCCAGTGTGGCTGGTGGTGTGCTTGTCCTTGTAAAATTGAGCGTGACAAGCCAATGAGGGGTGGAGCCATGCCTGCTGTAAATATATTTAGAATTCAAGAAAAGTGAAGTGTAGGTTTGAGAATTTGATTTGTGATGCTCATAACTATTCATTCATTTCCTAACCATAGTTCGTTAAATTTAACAGTTGTGTGACTCCGAATTCACAGATGACAACAGCAACATATTTTGGGCAATAAATTACTAGCTGCTTTAAGAAAGGGGACTGATTTAACAGCGTGTTGTAGAGTAGTAGTAGAAGCACTAAAATCTGTCTTTCTACCTCCAAGGGTTTTGTTTTAAAGGTTTGGATTGCAACGATAAACATGCTTTTAATTCTTCACCAGGAAAGCAGGTCCACTGTCAGAGGCAATCATTTACTTGTCTTGTAATAAAAAGTAATTTATGGTATGCAGTATTGATTTACATTTCTGCTTTCTCTCCATGGCAGGAGCATAATGCTCCTCGGTTGTTCTGGTAGAAAGTGCTTTACAATTATGTAATGTCTGAAACGAAAATATTGGCTGTATTTTTTGTGTGTGTGTGTGGTACGCGGGCCTCTCACTGCTGTGGCCTCTCCCGTTGGCGGAGCACAGGCTCCGGACGCGCAGGCTCAGCAGCCATGGCTCACGGGCCCAGCCGCTCCGCGGCACGTGGGATCTTCCCGGACCGGGGCACGAACCCGTGTCCCCTGCATCAGCAGGCGGACTCAACCACTGCGCCACCAGGGAAGCCCTTGGCTGTATTTTTAAAAAATAAATAAAAGTTCTGGAAGTCATAACACAGTCTGGAATGAGTCTGAGTTACAAAGTCTTAGGTCAGCCCTGAAGGATGCCCACTTAACATTTGCTTCTTGCTCTAAACCACTGATGTTCGGTTTTACAACAATTATTGCATCTCTTTTCATTTGATTTTATTTCTGTCAGTATTGAGTGTTCTTTTCTTTCCCTCTACAACCCCTTCCTCTTCCCAGAGGTCTCCAGGCTAATCAGCTCACTTTGTCAGCTAAGAACTTCAGGGAGTAGTAGCACTCCAGTGAAGATATAGGCAGCTCTCACAAGCCAACAACCACAGCGTCTGTTAACCACTAGATAAAATAAGAGTTGGCAAGGGCCACTGGGTCTGAGCTGATTATTTTCCTAATGGGAGGGTTAAGCTTCTGCTGATTAACACACTCAGGATCCCAATTAACTTTGTGGCACAATGCTAACATAATTACGTCACTGGCCTTGAAATGAGACTCTTAATTTCAGAGATGCTTTAAAGGCAATTGTTGTACTTTTTCCTGGAGCCTGAGACCTTCACAAAGACAGCCTGGCCCACCTGCTGTGTGCAAACATGTCTATTAGGATTTCCCCAAGGATCACAGCTAGATGTATAATGAAGGGATCCATATGGGGAATGATTTATGTTGTGGGTAAGAAGAGAGGGCCACCAACTCAAGAGTACAGGAGCTATCATATCTCTTTATTTTTCAGTTACAGTTTAATTCTGACTATGATACTCCACATTTTGCTGGACTATAACCTCAGCTATCTGTAGGGCTCTCCCCACCATGGTTTTGCTAAGGTTCTAGGAGTCAGGATGGTCCTCCTGGCCATCAAGCATCTGTCCCTATATTATCCCAGCCCATGTCATTAAGTGCATTGATTGATACCTTTGGTTTGACACTGGGCACACAAGAAACTATGTCAAGGCTGGGAGTCCTGGACTTTGATTTCTCCTAGGTTCTACCAGTTCTTCTTGGTACTGTCAGGGACTAACTTATAGTTTCTAATTCCCAAGAGACCACACACCTCTCTCCTCCTTCCAGCCTAGATAATGTTTTTAGCCTTGGAAAATCTTTCCCTTTCTCCCTATTTCCAGCAGAAGCAAGCACACAAGACTTCTCTTTCTTCTTCCTCTGGCCCTGGGGAATCTATTTCTAGCTTGGGAAAATCCTTCTCTCTTTATGTTTTCCTCACAAGCACCCCCATCTTCTTATACCCCATTACTCTCAATGGGCTTTTGCTTCTGGAAATAAAAGCCAAGAAAAGAAGTTTCTATAGGCAATTTCTTTTTCTTTCTCTGAAGGGGAATAGGAAATAGAAATATAGGGTGAAACTCATAACTTATTATCACAAAAAAAATTATCCTAGTGTAGACACATACATACATTCCCCAAGGCAGATGCCTGATTGATTCATTTTTGCACTGGGTAAACAGACAAACAAAAACACTAGACAAAAGGATCTGCAAATCTCATGCATTGAGTAATTTATGAATTTGTCACAGTGTCCAGGGTAAAAGGGAAACTGAGTTTAGTTTAATGTGTCAATGAGGAGAAAGTGAAAAGAGGATCGGCTTCCCAGAAATCTTCCAAGGAACCCATGATTGTCATGCCTCCACTTACAAATTCAACTGTTTTACTTATATGATTTTATATATAATGTAGTGATTTTTACAGTCATCTTTTATCTCTTAGCATTAGACAAATCCTCTACATTATGATGTTTTTTTAAATAGAGGTACATGTTTATAAACAGAAACACCAGAAAAAATGAACCTTCTTGTGACCTTTGACTGCATTGGACATGAATGACCACTCTTTTTTGAAACTCTCTTCTCCCTCAGACTCCAAAGAAGCACTTTTTCATGGTTCTTCTCCTGCCTTTCTGATATTTCCTCCTTGAAATCCTTCATGAGGCTTTTTCCTTTATCCACATCTGAATACTTATCCATGGACAAATCCAGGCTTCCATTCTTGGTCCTCTGTTCCCTTCACAAGGTGGTCTTACTCTCTGAGTTTTAACCACCAACCATCTGCTAATGACTCATCCCTGCTGAGCCCACTGGACTTCGGACCCTGACATCCAGATGCACACCGGACACCCCCATTTGAATGTTCCTTAGCACCGCAAGCTCAACAGTGCCAAAGTAGAATGCCTCAATTTCTATCCCACCAACCTGTACCCCACTTTAGGGTTCTTTTTATCTTTCACAGGGTTGTAATTTCCATTCCTTCTCCTTCATCTTGACCAGTTCACTCAAGCACAGGAAACATTTCCATTCCTTCTCCTTCATCTTGACCAGTCCACTCAAGCACACAAAACTAATACCTATTCTAAGTAGTTGCTACAGCTGCTCCAGATTTATTCCCTGTCTCCTGTTATTGCTCTCATCCAACTGGCTCTGGGACTCCAGGTTTGACTACATTTATTACTTCTACCCCTCCCAGCTTGGTAATCTTTGGTCTCCCTTTTTGCTTCTTGGACTTCAACTTCCCTTTTAATATTTGACTCTGTTCTATCTCTCTGATTATGTTGTCCCATGCAATCTTGGAAGAAACTCCCTCAACTAGTTTCTAGGCTGCCTTCAGAATGATGTCCTGACTTCCAGACTTGACTTGAAGTTTTGGCTCTTCACTTTCCTTCACCTCCTCAAACCGCTAAGCCATCATTGAACCTGCTCTGGACTCTCCTTTACACCCCTGCTGACATTGCCTTAACTTAAACCCTCATCTCTTCTTCCCTGGATTATTCAGACAACTTCTATGTGGTTTCTAGTCTCATATTTTGTTCCCCACAATCTAAAATGCAGTGCTGATTATTCCTTTGCTTAAAACTCATCAGCAAATATTTGCAACCCTGACATCGCATCAGAAAAAAATTCCATGAAATGTTTCAAATATATTATTTTGGCTTCAACTCTGAAGAGGGTAATTCAGTGGATTTGAGACAGGGCTTTGGCATCAATGTGCTCAAAGAGCTCCTTGGGTAACTGTGATGTGCAGCCTCCTTAGCATGGCCCCCCAAATCCACCATGGCTGGCCTCTACCCACATTTCCATCTCACCTCCTGCTCCAAAAGAGCTGGAGGTTATCTCTTACCTTTCTCTATCCTGGGGTCTATTACAGTCTTGAAGTTCAATGACATTGACTGGACAATTGCAGGATGACAGCAGGTATTATCAAAGAGCCACAGCTGTTTTGAGGTCATTAAGTACCCTGGAGCTACATTTTAAGAATTCCTTTGTAATTGTAATTCAGTGTATTCCTTTTCTTAATTCTATGTTCAGTGCTATTTTGTAGAGTACTAGACAAAATAATTCCTCACCCTACTTGGTATTTACACCTTTAAAGTATTTGTAGACTGCTTTTATATCCTCACTTAGTCATCACTGAACCAAGCAGTATGCATTTTGCTTCCACACTATTAATTTAGAAATCAGTTCCTCTGTGAGGTGGTAAGTTTTCCTGAATTATTCCATTCTTTTATGCCATTTTTAAACTATGGTTTTTCTGCTTTGAATAACTAGACTGTAAGCCATTGAGGATAGCAATTATGACTTGCAATTATGACTTCTGCTTCATTGTTACCTCTTCCGTGCTTGACACAGACCTGGGAATAAAATATTGGGAGGGGAGGAAAGAGTCGATTTACCAAGACTATATATGGACAGTAAGTTCTGACTCTTCTTTCTGTCATTTTTTTTGTCCTGTTAACCTGTATTTAAGATGGTCATTAATCCTACCGCCAGGTGTTTTAGGCATCAGTATTTCTCTGATTGAACTGCAAATGAGTTATTCAAGATGCATTATTCTTTGGTAAGAGAGAAAACCTAGGAGAAAATGACATACTTTGTGTTATTTTACGTCTCTGGGAAAGGATTGATCATATCATATAACTTGATGAGAATTGCCAAAAATCCAAATGATGCTTCTATCAAGCAGTGTAAATTGTCATTCTGGATCTGTATTGCAAGAAGTTGTATTTGGCTACAACCCAGTGAAATGTACCCAAATGCAATTTCCAAGGCATTCAGAATTGTACCCTTCATTTGATTCTGTGCATGCCCATGGAGTAGCTGGAATATATTCATTTTCTATTACTGAGTGAAGTAATTCAGGACCCACTTCAATAAATCCTTGTTAACTCATAGACACCCTCCCCACCAACAGTCCCCTCAAAGGTCCGGTTCTGTTCTAAACATGGGTTTAAGTGGAAAAGGGCCTTTACCAGCAGAGGAGTAACCCTTGAGCCCAGCAACAGTGAAAGCCACAGAACACCTAAATTTCAGACAGGGAACCCTGAGATTAGATGTTAGGCATATTACAAAAAAAAAAAAAAAAAAAAAAAAGCTCTGTGCCAGTGGAAGAATGTATCAAGACCAGGCTAGCCTTTGAGAGCTAAGGAACATGGGAGAAGCATGGGCATCCAAAGAGACAACAAAGAAGCAATGCAGAAAGAAGAGAGCAGTGAATATTAAAAGCAACAGGGATAGGGCTTCCCTGGTGGCGCAGTGGTTGAGAATCCACCTGGACACGGGTTCGTGCCCCGGTCCGGGAGGATCCCACATGCCGCAGAGCGGCTGGGCCCGTGAGCCATGGCCGCTGAGCCTGCGCGTCCGGAGCCTGTGCTCCGCAACGGGAGAGGCCACAACAGTGAGAGGCCCGCGTACCAACAAAAAAAAAAAAAAAAAGCAACAGGGATAACAAGCTATGGAAATCATAAGCTTGTTGTAGATGTTGGGGATGGGAGCCAGGGGAAGAAAGAAAAATTATGCCATTGGAAAGTAGGAAGCACGTGGCCTCAACACACGTGTTAGCAACCCCCAGAGTGAGCTGTGTACGCCTTAGCACAGTTATTGAAGCTCCGCTGTCTGGAGGGAACATCACTGTGCTCACAGGGACTCCTTAGCCAGCTACCTCATCTTCCTGTGGCCCACACCACCCACACCCTTGTTCATAGCCATAGATGCAGGGAGGGCATCACAGATAATTCATAATTGTAAAGAGGACCCAATCTCAAACCAAGATAAAATGGCACTTAGTTTTCCTGTTTAGGAAAGTGCAAATGTATATAGTACATTTCTAAAGATTCCTAATTTTAAAAATATTTAGAATAGCGGTATGCTTGTGTTCCTCTCTATATATTTTTTGGGTGTCTGTTACAGGTTTTTGAGTTGTAGTTACCATGGTGTTCATATCTGTTGACCTATGACTATATCTAATATCTATCTCTAATGAAGCTGGGAGATGGCTGTAACCCCAAACTGCAATAAATGAAGATGGAAAGCAGATGAATGTGAGAGGACAGTGAAGTCAAATTTTGACTGATTCACATCCTTTTTAATGGTTGACCCAGCCCACGTGCCTGGGAATGCTTGAGATTTCGTCTCCAGGTCAATTTCAAAAATGTTTTCCAAGTACGATTTCCCAGACCATTACCTCAAGTCTTCCCCTAAAGTAGGAATGAATAATTGGCTCTTTCTCTTTATCAATTAAAGTTGTTCCGTCAGAGGAAGCTATTGATCCAATCTTCTGTGATCTGATCTTGCTCAGGAAACATGAAACATAACTTTTGATCCCTGCTTCCTCGTGTGCTTCCCCTCCAGTGGCAGCCTCAAATTTTCTATTTAATTCAATCCTTTTACACTGATGATAAGATGCCCCTTTCATTTACTTCCCCCTAGCCAGCCTGTACTAGTTATTTCAGAATTGTAATAAATTAAGCTTGCATTTACACAAAAACTCTTCCACTAATTCCCTTCAAGTCAATACATTTATAATAGAACACACCAAAAAGTACCAAAGAATGTCATTAATGGGCAATGGCATTAGGCTTAAATGACCATCCTTTAATCCCATCCTTTTTTGTCTATATTCTTTCCTGTAGTCCTTGATACCAATAGTTTGGACTATGTAATCTGCCAACTCTGGTTAACCATTTTTTTTAGCTTGCAGAAGATGCTTCTGTCCCTCAGGATGGGAGGCTAAAAAGGAAATTTAACTGTTGAACCCTTGCATCTTCTTTAATGAGCCTGGCTGATCTTTAACCCGAGAAATTGGTGGTCCCTCTATTCAAGAGGAGCTTGACTCCTGAAGTTGTTTGGCTAGCGTCACAGAAGGCATTTCAACACACAGGCTCCATCTGGTCACTGTTGCTTGCTAATCTAAAAAGAGACTTGGGGATGTGGGGGAGAGTGACATTTCCAGTTAACAGTAATTATTTCTAAAAGCTCTCCGCTTCTTTTCACGTTTCCTTCTCCTTCTGGCACTTCCGTTTCCCATGGAGGACTTTTAGAAAATGCAGTTATCACTAGAATCTTTAGACTATTTATAAGAAAGATATTCTTGTGCTAAATTTCCTCAGCTAGGCGACTTTGGTTTTGCTTTTTGGTTGTTTGTCTGTTACCCACCCCTACTCAATTGTTGTGGGTTCCAGCCCCAATTGTTTGATTTTTCTGGGTACATTGCCCATATCTGAAGCACATGTAATGAAACAGGGTGATCTCACTAAGCCTGCATCTGAACAATCACCCAGCCTCTCCAGCTGTTTTATCTGTCCTGATGGTTGATAAAGGTTGTGCATGTAAATCTGTGATGCGTTTGTCAGCTTTAGTTAACATGGATAAAATTGTTGAATTCCCTACTTCATGGATGTGAACATTTTGAAGCTCGGATAATCATATATAGATGGAGGATTACCATCAATGGCACTCCTTTTGCTAACTTAAATCAAGACAGCACTCTCGAAATGTGGTATATACTTGCAGTGGAATATTATTCAGCCTTTAAAAAGAAGGACATTCTACCATGTGCAAAAATATGGATGAACCTGGAGGACATTATGCTAGGTGAAATAAGCCAGACAGAAAGACAAATACTGCATGATCTCACTTAAATCTAAAATCTAAAATAGTCAAACTCATAGAAACAGAGAGTGAAATGCTGGTTGCCAGGGGCTGAAGGGTGAGGGAAATGGAGCAGTATTGGTCCAAGAGTATAAAGTATCATTTATGCAGGAGAAATAAGTTCTGGAGAGCTGCTGTACAGCATGATGTCTATAGCTAACCATCCTGTAATACTTAAAATTTGCTAAATGTAGATCTTTTGTGTTCACACTACCAAAAAAAAAAAAAAGAGAGAGAGAGAGAGACAGAAAGAAAACGGTAGCTTTGTGAGTGATGGATATGTTAATTAGTTTGATTGTGCTGATTACTTCACAATGAATACATATATAAAAACATCAACTTGTATACCTTAAATATATACAATTTCCATTTGTTAATTATACCTCAACACAGCTGGAGAAAAAGAGAGAGCTCTCTTTCCCTAATAGTCTCTAATGTAAATAAATGAGGGAAATTGGAGAGACTTACCTAGGATATCTTATACCCAGCCCTGCCTCTAAACAGTTGATTCCTTTAGAATCCTTGCCACCAAGGTCCTCCTTGGATAGGTAAAGACTATTTTGAAGCCAGGGGCAGTTCTAGTCATTGTCTCACTGTCCAAACAGGCTGTAGGTCACAGTGAATGAAAGTCAAGGCAAGGTTTCTTCTGCAAGAAATAGTCTCTACTGAACCCTGCTAGAGAAAATAAAACTCAATAACTCTGGATTTTAGTTCAGTGCCAATTAGTTATGAATTCTGCCACAAAGACCTTACTTACCATGCACTATTATGTTAATTAAGCCTTGAAGTGCCCAAGCCATGAATCACCACTGTATAATCAGCACTGTATAATCAATGCTAAATTTTTAAACAAAAATAACTCTTCCTACTCCACACAGGTTTTGCAAATCTGAACACTGTGACAGTTAGAGGGAAGCTTATAAGAAACGTTTTCTTAGATCAAAGCTCAGGAAGCCTAACTGTGTAAGGTTCCAAGATGCTAAAAATACATTGACACCTAGGGATGAGTGTTGCCTGACCGCACAGAGATGAGTTACAAAAGCTGGAGCCCAATTTAGAAGAGTGTCTTTCAGATGTCTTTTATGGCCATGAACACTTGTCTTAGAACACAGAACCATACACACACAGGGTACTGGGGGAAAGCATCAGTGCATTTTTAAATGCCATTTAAAAGGTGCTCAGAATAAAGTGTTTTCACTGCCTCATCATCCACTCCACATGGTGGCCGTCCACTGCACAAGGCAGAGGTTTGCCATTGCTTTATCACAAAGGTATTAGAGGGAGCTCTGTGTCCACATAGACCTGGGTTCAAATCCTGATTCTATGATGTTATTTTTGTGAGCATGAGCAAATTTCAGATCATGAATAAAGAGTGAGGAATGTGGATTGATAAAGAACAGCAAAAGTGGGTATCATGGGCTTCCCTGGTGGCGCAGTGGTTGAGAGTCCGCCTGCCAATGCAGGGGACGCGGGTTCGTGCCCCGGTCTGGGAAGATCCCACATGCCGCGGAGCGGCTGGGCCCGTGAGCCATGGCCGCTGAGCCTGCGCGTCCGGAGCCTGTGCTCCGCAAC
>NC_041218.1:90310878-90321022 GCF_002837175.3 Physeter macrocephalus
ACCGCAAAAAAAAAAAAAAAAAAAAAAAAAAAAAAAAAAAAAAAAAAAAAAAAGTGGGTATCATGGACAGAACAATAGCCTCCAAAAATGTCCACAGCCTAATCCTCAGAACCTGTGACTATGTTACTTTACATGGTAAAAGTAACTTTGCAGGTGTGATTAAATGTAAGGACCTTGAGATGGAGATATTATCCTAGATTAGATATCTAAGTGGGCTCAATCTAATCACATGAGTCCTTAAAATTAGAGAACTTGTTCTGGCTCAGGTCAGAGTCAGAGAGAGATGTGACTATCTAAGAAGGGTCAGAGAGATGCAACATTGCTGGCTCTGAACATGGAGAAAATGGGCTACGAACCAAGAAATTCAGTTGGCCTGTACAAGCTGCGGGGGGAGGGGAAAGTAAACAGAATCTCCCTTAGAGCCTCCAAAAAGGAAAACAGCCCTGCTATCCCCTTGATTTGAGGCCAGTGAGACCTGTGTCAGACTTCTAACCTATATAACTATGAGGTTATAAATTTATGTTATTTTAAACCACTAAATTTGTGGTAATCTGTTATGGCAGTAATAGAAAACTCGTAGGGCAGGTATTCCCAGTGGAGGCAGTGGAATAACCAAAGCAGGAGTCACTTCAACCGCTTGATACAGCATGCATTTATTAGATGTCCACTATTTACTTGCAAGGTCCTTTTCTACAAAGGTGAGGAGATGCTGCTAGTTGCAGCCTATATAACAACACCTCCCATAGGTAGACTATGGAAGTGACCGAAGAAGTAAAGTAAGTGAGGAGAAAGACTGCCTCTGATTTGGACATAACTTAATTTCTATATGCTGACTTTGGAGAAGGAGTGGAGGTTTCCGGGCAGGGAGGGGTGGAAAGAGCATATTGAGTGGGTGCATACAGAAGCCCATGGGCCAAGAGGGTCAGGTCAAGGAAGAAAGTAACCTAGTCTGGTTGGCCTGGAAATGAGATCAGTGGGTCTCAAAAGCTGGTCCATGATGAAATATGCACCAGTGTTCTCAGAAATAGGAAAACAAGAACAATGTTGTGAGTCCTTTCATAAAACTAAATTCAATCCATTTAAATTCTTTTCTTTTATCCTGAGATTATATTCTTTTCTATTTTTCTGAAAATTTCCTTTAACAACGGGATAGTGGGATGCTTGTTGCTGTTATTGTTGTTGAAATGTTATAACCTAGAAAAATAAAGTTGGCAAACCTATGCTGGTTTTCTTTGTGTGGGTGAGCTGAGATTGAAAGGGGAGGTCCCTGATCTATGAAATGTTGAAGTCTGGAAGGCAGAGTGTTACGGCAAAGGATGAATTGGGTTGGGGGTAATAATAGGAGATAATGATATCCAGCTGGAGAGTTAGAGGGGCTAGACTTATACACTATTGACTGCATACTAGTAGTGTGGGCTCTAATCTCTTGATAATAGAGTTGATGAAAATATCATTCAGTGACATTCAGTGCTGTGTTCTAGACATTGTGTAAGGTGTGGGAAAATTATGTGGTATGAGATGAGAATGAGATTGTAATACATCTTACCTGGCTAGAGTGGTGGTCCATGGAGGAAAGTAATCAGAAACTGTATTTGAGGGAATGGGAGGTAATATTGAAAGTGTGGTTGGCAAAGGGACAGAAAATTCTAGAATAATGGTTCTAAACCACAGCCAGTTTTCCCCGCCAGGTTATAGGGATGTTTGGCAATGTCTGGAGACATTTTTGCTTGTCATCACTGGGGTTGGAGTACTACTGGCATCTAATGGCATCTAATGAATGCACAGGACAGCATCCCACAAGAATAACTTATCAGGCCCGCATGTTAATTGTGCCCATGCTGAGAAACATTGCTCTACAGGAAGTTAGTTTCAATATAGTAAAATAGCAGAGAACTGCTATGCATTCTGGAGTAAGGTATTACAAAATCAATACAATGTTTGAAGAAGGAAAGAAATGAAAACTTATTGACAACTTTCTATGTCAGGCATTCTCACATGCAGTAAATCCTGATTCACCATCTTAATGATCCTGGGCATTAGTTATTATTTTCTCCCTCTTACAAATGAGGACACTGAGGCTAGGGAAGGTTGTGATTGGCCTGCATCCAGTTAATGATCAAGATCAGATTTGAACTTGGCTCTGTTCCATTTAATCATTCACCAAGGCCAGTAAGTTATTGATCATTCCACTTCTGTCCATTCGCACTGCCACCGTCTTTGTTCAAAGCTACCGTTATCTGTTGCCTGGGTTACTGAATGCAACAGCCTCCAAATGGCTTTCCTCTCATCCCTTCTCCTGACCATAGTCAGAGGGAGCTTTCCAAAGAGTGCTCCTGACTTTATCACTTCCCTGCTTAAAACCCTGTAGTGAGGAGGCACTGGCAGTTTCTCTACTTCACTGTGCTGGTGCTTGTTTTCCTCATATCCACATCCTTCCTGCAGTATGTACACACACACACACACACACACACACACACACACACTCACTCACTCACACCTCTGGCTAACTCTTGCTCTAGTTCCTTCAGAACTCATTTTTAGGGCTAGAACTTCTCTGATCCCCAAGACTGAGGCAGGTGCCCTTTCCACGTGCTCCCATGGCACCTGTGCATATCCCATTATTGCCTTTACCAGCCTTTGCTTTAGGGGTTCACTTTTTTTTATGCCTCTTCCACTAAAATGTCAACAACTTGAGAGCAAGGACAGTGTGATTTCAATAACACATGCACATAGTAGGCTCAAATGATACATGCTGAATGAATGACCCCCACCATCACTCTGTGTGAATATTGAGTTGGGTTCAGTATTCTCCACATAGGCGGGCCACATAAAAGTCTGCTTTCTTCTCCTAGGCACAAGGTGATGAGGATCTTGAATAAGATTTTGACCAGGGAGAAGGAAAGAGGAGATGTGAAATACACAAAAGAAACAAGTCTATAAGACTTGCTGACAGACTGGCCACGTGGGAGAGTGGAGAGAGATTACTGAGAAGGATTCGTAAGTGAACAAGTGTGTAGGACCAGGATGCTAATGTTGTCAAAATATAGAAGCATGCTCCTGCCTTGTGTAATCTCAGCAAATGTTAAATGAATAAGCTTGAACATTTCTCTTTAAATTTGAGAACCATCTAAATAAAACATAGATGGCATTTAAAACCACAGGAATAAATGGGAGCTCCTAGGGAGAACGTCTAGCAAGGAAGAGAAAGGAACCTGAGATGAAGCCCAGGGAACACCAACAGTTATAGGTCTTTAAAGGAGGAGGCTGGGAAGGCAATGAAAAAGCAGATGCCAAACAGAGAAAACCAGAAGAGTGAGTGCATGCTGTGAAAGACAGCAGAGGAGAGTGTTTGAAGAAAGAAGTGGTCATCTCCGTGCAGTGCTGCTGAGACACTGAGTAAGATAAGGGAGAGAAGTGACTATTTCACAAAGCTTTCCTTCCTGATAAGGAAAAATACCAGGAGTGTTAGGAGACATGGAGAGATCAGAGATGACAGCTTAAGGGGAAGGTGACTTGGTTTTTTGAGGCCCCGGTTCTAGGACCTGGTCACAGAGACTTGGCCTTCAAAGTTATCATTCCTTATATCATTTAGATTTTGTTTCCCTAAACAAGATAAGGCAATTCAGCTAGTGAAGATTAAAGCCCTCCGCTGGTCTGAGTAGTATTAAGGAGCCACGAGTACTTAATCAGTAACTGTAATGGAAGAGCCAGTGTGGAGGGATCCCATCTTCTAAAGAACAGAAGCAGTTTTGGGACTGCCATAAAAAACCAGAGACCCGATCTTGGACCCGGGCTGCTCTTTGAGACTTCCCAAATTAGTCCTGTACAGAACATGCTCTGATAGCCAATTCTATTGTTCCATCTTTCCCCAAATGGAATCTTGGCTAAGAGGCCCTGCCCAGACAAGTCATGGTCCTCCGTAAGGCACTGCCCTTGCCTCCTCCCCAGACGCACCCATTCCCAGGTGGGAGGCTGCTGGAACCACCCCAGTGCGTCGGGGAGTAAGGCGACCACTAATGCTGCTTCCTTTCTCATTGACTTTTCTCAGTGCAAGAGCTCTTTTAAAAATACCTGCTATTCAGAGTTTGCAATTTATTCAACCCCCAAAGGTGGGTGAGGAAGCACAGAAACTGTCTGATTTTTATTCTTCTAGCTAATCTAGGTGCTATTTAGAGAAAATGGAAATAGATCAGTAAATGATCATTCAAATGCTGATGGTCATAAAACACCACTAATAACTGGGGATTTCAGTCCCTTCCCAATGAATTTTATGATCCCACTTTTAGGGAATGAAAGTAACTCCAATAGTAAGCTCAAACTCACATTTATAGGTTTGGGGGAAGATGTGTATGGCTCCAAAGTTATCTCAGGATATAAGCTAACCACACACACAAGTCACTGTGTAACAAGTGGTGGTTAGGCAAGCGACAGGATTATAATTTGCCTTCACAGAGACAGACATTTGGAACATTATAGGGTCAGATGCATTTTGATGGGACATCTGTTTTCCTCTAGCTCAGAAATATAACATTTTCTTTTCCCATTAACCCTAAGCCCTGAAGTCATTTCTCTTTCAGTTCTTTCTAGGACAACCAGGAGTTTTAGCTGAGAAATGATGGGTGAGAGCTCTCGACAAACAAAAACACCCCTGCCATGGGTCAGTTCCTTGCCACTCCATCCCTTCATACTGCAGCTATAATTATCTGAAAAGATGATTTCTGAAGAAAAGAGGTCTGTTTTTATGTGGTAATTGGAAAGTGATTTGAGGATGAGTGTGCAATTGTGAAATTCTTTAAAATGAGAGGTCCTCTTCCTGCCCCTCACCAGAAGTGGAGCTGTTGTTATAAAACAGGCTCTGGAGAAACAGAGGTTTAGCCATTTGAAAATGTATCTGGCTTACCTGAGCCTCAAATATAGGATTTCTGGATTAGCTACATCAGATAAAACCTGACAGTTTGTCCATTGCTATTTATACCAAAATGGATACAGCCTCATCTCATCTTGAATTCAAGCCTTTGTGTTCTTATTTCCCCCTAATAAGTTCTCAAATCATTTTTACCTTTGAAAGTTGTCCAGTTCCTTCTTTGGTTTGATTAGGGAAAATTGAATAAATTGAAAATTATTCCCATATACATCATTCTTGTAAAAATGCATGTTCTCCACAATCACTACCTTTTTAAAAGATTGAGGTGCAATTAACACGTAACATTATATTAGTTTCAGGTCCACAATGTAACAATTCGATACTTGTGTACACTGCAAAATCATCACCACAGTAAGTCTAGTTACCGTCTGTCACCATAACAAAAAAAGGTTTTTTCCTCGTGATGAGAACTTTAAAGATTTACTCTCTTGGCAACTTTCAAATATGCACTACACTATTATTCATCCCTATGACTTATTTATTTTATAACTGAAAGTTTATACGTCTTGACCTCCTTCACCCATTTTGCCCCTCCCCCAAACCCCTTGCCACTAGCAACTACCATTCTGTTCTCTGTATCTATAAGTTTGGTTGTGTTATGTTCTGTTTGTTTTTTTAGATTCCACATATGAGATATCATACTGTATTTGTCTTTCTCTGTCTGACTTATTTCACTTAGCATAATGGTCTTAAAGTCCATTCCTATTGTTGCAAATGGCAAGAATTCATTCTTTTTTAAGGCTGAGTAGTATTCCATTGTGTATATATATATATATATATATATATATATACCACACTTTTATACATTCATCTACCAATGAACATAGGTTGTCTCCATATCTTGGCTATAGTAAATAATGCTGCAATGAACTTAGGGGTGCATATATCTTTTCAAATTACTGTTTTCATGTTCTCTGGAAAAATATCCAGAAGTGGAATTGCTGGATCATGTGATAGTTTTATTTTTAATTTTTTGAGAAATCTCCCTACTGATCTCCACAATGGCTGCATCAATTCACATTCCCACCAACAGTGCACAAGGAATCCCTTTTCTCCATATCCTCTCCAACACTTGTTATTTCTTGTCTTTTAGATAACAGCCATTCTAATAGGTGTGAGATGATAGCACATTGTTGGTTTGATTTGTATTTCCTTGATAATTAGTGATGTTGAACATTTTTTCATGTGCCTGTTGGCTATCTGTATATGTTCCTTGGAAAAAATGTCTATTCCAATCCTTTGCCAATTTAAAAAATTAGTTTGGGTATTTTTGCTATTGAGTTTATGAGTTCTTTATATATTTTGGATGTTAACTCTTTACTGGATATATGATTTGCAAATATTTCCTCCCATTCGGTAGGCCTTTTCATTTTGTTGACAGTTTACTTTGCTGTACAGAGGTTTTTTAGTTTGATGTAGCCCCATGTCCCACATGTTTATTTTTGCTTCTGTAGCCTTTGTTTTTGGAGTCGGATCCAAAAAATCATTGCCAAGACTGATGTCAGGGAGCTTACTGCCTATGTTTCCTTCTAGGAGTTTTATCATTTCAGATCTTGCATTCAAGTCTTTAATTCATTTTGAGTTAATTTTTGTATATGATACAAGATAGTAGTCTAGTCGCATTCTTTGGCATATGGCTCTCCAGTTTTCCAAACACTACTTATTAAGAGAATGTCCTTTTCCCATTGTATATTCTTGTATCCTTTGTCATAAATTAATTGACCATATATCCATGAGTTTATTTCTGGGCTCAGTATTCTGTTTCATTGATCTATGTGCCTGTTTTTGTGCCAGTACCATAGGGTTTTGATTACTGTAGCTTTGCAGTATAGTTTGAAATCAAGGAGCATGATACCTCCATTTTTGTTCTTCTTTCTCAAGACTCTTTTGGTTACTCATGGTCGTTTGTGGTTCCATACAAATTTTAGGACTCTTTGTTCTAGTTCTGTGAAAAATGCCACTGGGATTTTGATAGGAATTGCATCGAATCTGTAGATTGCTTTGGGTAATATGGACAATTTAACAATAGTAATTCTTCCAATCCATGAGCAAGGACTATCTTTCCATTTATTTGAGTCTTCTTCAATTTCTTTCATTAATGTATAGTTTTCAATATATGGATCTTTTACCTCCTTGGTTAAATTTGCTCTGTATTTTATTCTTTTTGATGCAATTGTAAATGGGATTTTTTTCTTAATTCTCTTTTTGATACTTCATTGTCACTATATAGAAATGTAACAGATTTTTGTATGTTTGTATTATATACTGCGACTTGTCTGAATTTGTTTACTAGTTCTAACTGTTTTTTGGTGGAGTCTTTAGGGTTTTCTATATATAAAATCATGTCATCCACTAATAGTGACAGTTTTACTCCTTTTCCCACCTGGATGCCTTGTATTTCTTTTTCTTGACGAATTGCTCTGACTAGGACTTCCCATACTATGTTAAATAAAAGTAACAAGAGTGGGCATCCTTGTTTTATTCCTGATCTTAGAGGAAAGCTTTGAGCTTTTCACCACTAAGTATGATGTTAGCTGTAGGCTTGTCATATATGATTTTTACTATGTTTCAATATGTTCCCTCTATATCCACTTTGTTGAGAGTTTTTATCATAAATGGATGTTGAATTTTGTCAGATGCTTTTTCTGCATCTATTGAGGTTATCATATGATTTTTCTCCATTTTGTTAATGTAGAGTATCACACTGATTTGTGAATATTAAACCATCCTTTCATCCTTGGAATAAATAGAGAGGGAATACAAAGCAGCCATAAAACAATTAACAAAATGGCAATACGTACATACCTATTAATAATTAATTTAAATGTAAATGTACTAAATTCTCCAATCAAAAGACATAAAGTGGCTGAATGAATAAAAAAAAAACAACTGACCTATATGTTGCCCACAAAAGACTCACTTGGAGTAAGGACACACAGAGACTAAAAGTGAAGGGATGGAAAAAGATGTTCTACACATATGGAACCAGAACCAGGTGATGAAGAATCATGCCCTTCGTGGACTCTGCATGCCTGCTGGCTTTAGCAAGGCAGCTGGAGAGCACAGGGCCGGACACACTTGCTAGCGCTATCAAAGTTGAGAGAGGGCATAAAAATGATGCCCACCAGTGCCTCCATCCTTGAGGAGAGTTCCATCAGGCCCCTGCTCCTCCAGCAGACACTAAGATTAGCAAATGAATCTCCTTCACATATAATCTAGTCACTTTTCAAATTGCTGATTTTGTGTTGGCCCCCAGGGTGAGTGAGTCTGCACACAAGATCTTTAAGAGAAGTCTCAGTTCCCTACAGCCCTTTGGGTCTCCTGGTCATGAGCCCCCATTGGTTTTCCAAACCAGATGTTTTGGGGGCTCATCTTTCCATTGCAGGTCTGAAGGGTTAGGTGCTTAATGTGGGGCAGAAACTCCTTGCTTCTCAGAGAGAAACTCCAGATGTGTGAGTTTCCTACTCATTGTGGGTCACCATGCCTGGGGTGGGGTTTTTGACAAGACCTCATCTCTGCCTCTCCTACCTGTCTTGATGTAGCCCTTTCACTGTTTGTTGTGAAGGAGCTGTTCAGCTAGTTTTCAGGTTTTTTAAACAAAGAATTGTTTCATGTGTAGCTGTAGGTTCAGTGTATCTGTGGGAGGAGGTAAATTCAGGATTTTCCTATGCTACCATCTTGGACTGCCTTTGGTTCTTCTTTTTTCCATAGTCACTGCCTTTTTATTTTCATCTTTGTCTGGCTTTGTTATTTGTCACTGAAGAGAAAGATCAAATATCAAATAAACTTTAGCAAATGGTATCAACCCAGCTCAACTCTAAGCTTTTTACTTCTGAATGGCCTGCTCTGGGCCTCTTTTCTAATGTTCATCCTTGCCACTTTCCATCACTCCCTAGATTCTTGTGCTCCTCTAATACTGACCTCCAGAGAATATCCAGATCTTGTTACCAGTCAACTCATCTGCATCTTTCCTGCTTGCTCTGAGTAGAGTATGAAGAAGGGCTCTAATCTTTCAAGGGCTTTCTTTAGGGTGAGTTTGATCCTGTTGGATCTGGTAGAATACTGTGGAAGCCACCACCTCCCCTCCAACTGTATGGACAGCCCCTAGAGATGTCAAAGGGGACTAAGTTTAGCCCATTGTATCTTTCTAACCAGCGGCTCCTTCCTACCCCCCTCCACAGGGTCCCATAATTGGAGCGTGCTGCTTCAATAAATCTATTTGAAAAGCCTAAGAACAAGGACATTACACCACTGGTCTTCCTGGGTCAGCCTCCTACCTCTACCAGGCCTTCTTCCACTGGGGCATTGCAAACTGAAAAGGGTACAACAGGCAAGCACCACTCTTCTACATGGAACAGGCAGGCATTTTTCTTTCTTCCTTAACTTGTGTGAAAATCTTCAGACACTGAAACTTAGTGGATTGTTGGCTGCCTATGAGCCCACTGCGAGCTAAAACTCTTACAAAGGATAGTACACACACACACACACACACACACACACACACATTAGTGGATTGTTGGCTGCCTATGAGCCCACTGCGAGCTAAAACTCTTACAAAGGATAGTACACACACACACACACACACACACACACATACATTGCAAAGGAGGAAAATTTTGGCCTGATATTAGCAAACTAAATTTTTGTTTCAGAAGCTGTTTCTGAGCTATTGTGGTGTGTTTCATTATGACATAACTTTCTGAACCACAGTGTACTTAATGGGTCTTTAGTGGATGCACACTGTTTGCATCCTGACTTTGAAAAAAATATCCCAGGGAAAGGACCTTGGAATTTGATTTAACACCTCATTTGTAGTTTGTATTTAATTTTATATTTCTAGTGGAAATACATGAATCCATAACAAAATATTTAATCTAGCACTTTTGGATCAGTACATTTATCTTTGAAATTCCCTTGATATGTAGCCAAGACTCATTGCCAACTATTATTAATCACACATTGCATAATGAAGGTTAATAAGGCACCAGATAACAAATGCAATTTTGTGTGTTGAGAGGTGGGAGGGAGAAAAAAGACACTCAAAAGAAAGTCAAGTAATGAAACTAGTAATTGACATGAAGGCTGATCTTTTTTTTAACATCTTTATTGGGGTATAATTGCTTTACAATGGGGTGTTAGTTTCTGCTTTAAAACAAAGTGAATCAGTTATACATATACATATGTTCCCATATCTCTTCCCTCTTGCGTCTCCCTCCCTCC
>NC_041218.1:90326123-90326727 GCF_002837175.3 Physeter macrocephalus
AGCTTGCTGGTCATTGAGTGAAGCTGGGTCTTGGTGTTGAGATGGATATCTCTGGGAGATTTTCGCTGTTTGATATTATGTGGAGCTGGGAGGTCTCTTGTGGACCAGTGTCCTGAAGTTGGTTCTCCCACCTCAGAGACACAACCCTGACGTCTGGCTGGAGCACCAAGAGCCTTTAATCCACACGGCTCAGAATAAAAGTGAGAAAAAATAGAAAGGAAAGAAAGAATGTAAGGAAGGAGGGAAGGAAGGAAGGAAGGAAGGAGGGAAGGAGGGAAGGAAGGAAGGAAGAGAGGAAGAAAGGGAGGAAGAAAGAGAGGAAGAAAGGGAGGAAGGAAGGAAGAAAAGAAGGAAGAAAGGAAGGAAGAAAGAGGAAGAAAGAAAGAAGATGAAATAAAGTCGGATAAAATAAAGTTATTAAATAAAAAATAATTATTAAGAAGAAAAATTTTTTAAAGTTTAAAAAAAAAAACAAAAAACACGGGATGGTCAGAACCCTAGGACAAATGGTGAAAGCAAAGCTATACAGACAAAATCTCACACAGCAGCACACACATACACACTCACAAAAAGAAAAAAGGGGAAAATAATAGTATATCTTGCT
>NC_041218.1:90327034-90332182 GCF_002837175.3 Physeter macrocephalus
CGGGGTTAAAGGAGCCGCTGATTCGGGGGCTCTGGCTCACTCAGGCCGGGGAGAGGGAGGGGCACGGATGCGGGGCGAGCCTGCAGCGGCAGAGGCCGGCGTGACGTTGCACCAGCCCGAGGCGCGCCGCGCGTTCTCCCGGGGAAGTTGTCCCTGGATCCCGGGACCCCGGCAGTGGCGGGCTGCACAGGCTCCGGCAGGGGAGGTGTGGAGAGTGACCTGTGCTCGCACACTGGCTTCTTGGTGGCAGCAGCAGCAGCCTTAGCGTCTCATGCCCGTCTCTGGGGTCCGATCTCTTGGGCAGCTCCGCGCCCGTCTCTGGAGCTCCTTTCAGCGGCGCACTTAATCCCCTCTCCTCGCGCACCCCAAAGCAATGGTCTCTTGCCTCTTGGGCAGCTGCAGACTTCTCCCGGACTCCCTCCCGGCTAGCCGTGGTGCACTAAGCCTTCAGGCTGTGTCCACTCTGCCAAGCCCAGTCCTCTCCCTGGGATCCCATTGAAGGCCTAGGCTCAGCTCGCAGCCCCCGCCCGCCCCGGCGGGTGAGCAGAGGAGCCCCTCGGGCTGGTGAGTGCAGGTCGGCACCGATCCTCTGCGGGAATCTCTCCGCTTTGCCCTTCGCACCCTGTTGCTGCGCTCTCCTCCACGGCTCCGAAGCTTCCCCCGTCCGCCACCCCCAGTCTCCACCCGCGAAGGGGCTTCTAGTGTGTGGAAACTTTTCCTCCTTCACAGCTCCCTCCCACTGGTGCAGGTCCCGTCCCTATTCTTTTGTCTCTGTTTATTCTTTTTTCTTTTGCTCTACCCAGGTTCGTGGGGAGTTTCTTGCCTTTTGGAAAGTCTGAGGTCTTCTGCCAGCACCCAGTGGGTGTTCTATAGGAGCAGTCCCACGTGTAGATGTATTTCTGATGTATTTGTGGGGAGGAAAGTGATCTCCGCGTCTTACCTTTCCGCCATCTTCTCTTTTCTTCAAGGCTGATCTTTTAAAGAATGGTTTCCTCCCTGTAATGAAAGTGACAATGTAGATTCCTTTCATTGTAATACAAATTGTTACTATTGCTAATATCCTTAATAACACATTGAATTAAAGATGCACTGTAGCCATAGAGGATCACATAGGGAAGTCATCACCTACAGTAAATTCTTGAGTCCTCCAGAAGCTGCATAACTGAGTTATGAATGTTTTTACTTTGGATTTGGAGGTCTGGGCTCAGATCTTGGCTCCATGGCCTGGTCTCAGAAAGCTATGTGACCTTAATCATTATTCTGAGCCTCAGTTTTCTCTTCTATAAAATGAGGGTAATAATCTGTACCTACCTCACAGGGTTGTTGAGAGGATTAAGTGAGAAAATGTAAAGTTTCTGGCACATGTATTAACAAGAACTCAGCAAATGCTGTCTTTAAATAAGTATAAACTATGCCAGTTAATTCCCCTGCTTCCAGATGGAATTAATTTATTCACCTGTCAGTGTTGATGGCTGCATTGGTGACTTCACAGTACTTGAGAGATATATTGCAGTTATTTTTCAGTAGTGTATTCCAGGGGTTGGAATCTGGACTTGGAAGCATGAGAATTATAACGGGTGTGAATGATAAATAGTGACGTGGTTCTGGGATGATCCTTCAAGGTTGCCTCTGGAATATAAAAGCAGTTTGTATGCATGTGTATCTTGTATAAATAAATCATGATTATTGATGATGGTAAGAATAGACAGGATTCCTCAGTTGTCCAAAGGGCCATGTTCCTGCAAACTCCTCTCAGGCTCAGAAAACTTCCAGAGGGTAATTGACCTGCAAGTTCATTGGCCTTTCTTATTCCATAGGACATGAGGAAAAGTAGGAGAATGAAGTGGAGATTTATACCTTTCCAAGTTCCAGGAGCCAGAAAAGCTTATGGAAGGAATATTTGGGCCATCCCTCTTCAATTTTCATTTATATCAAATGCATCTAATAATAAGTAATGTGACAACAAGCTAGAGTTCAACATTTTAGAAAAAATATTTTCATTTGCTCTCACAGCAAATACAATTTATATCAGCAAATTTATATCAGCAAATACAATTTAAATCCCAGCTATTCCAAGTCTGGGGAAAAAATGGTATAATATAACATTATTTTTCAGAAATATAAAATACATCTAGGCAACTATGAGAACATACAGTTAATTAATTATTACTTAGAGATTAAAAGCTCACTACATTTTTTAGAGTGTTATTTTATTCTGAGTAGTATTTTCAACCTATGCTTAAAGTAAATAAGAACCAAAATGTCTGAAACCAATATTCTTTTAACCATAAAATTCTCTTTCTAATAATTGATGCAGTTTTTCTCTCAGTCTTGATTACTTGTTTTAGTGTAAACATTCTTTCTCCAGTTGCATGTCTGTGTATGAACACATAAATAGTTCTGTGTTATAAAATGAAATAACAGAGGAAAAGGAGCAAATGGAGAGCTCCAATAATTATAAATTTGTATAATCTATGTACATCCTGAAACTTAAAAAAAAAACTTGTGATTTTTTTGAATTAATCATTATATTTGTAACTGCTTTTTGTAGAAAATTCCCTTCTCTAAGTGTTCCAATAGGAATCCCTGCCCAGGAGAGATATAGTTTGGCCAAGCTTGCACTGGTTAGCCAGCCCAGGAGAGTGGTAGGAAGAAAGAGGTGCCCATACACCTTTTCTGTGTCTTCCTGTGAGAGAGACACAAAGCAGCAGTTCTCTGACAATTAGCACTACCACAAACTGGGAACCAGCCCTGGGAAGAAATGAGGCAGCTGCTATTGTTCTTGCCTTCCTACACGAAACAGCTAGACAATAGCTCAGTGCATTTAACTTAAGTGTTTGATAGAGTTGTGAAGTCATTAAGGGATTCTTAGAGCAGAATTGTAGAATCAGGAAATATTCAGGACAACTGGACTTTACTTCAACTTTGAAGAATCCAGTAGTTGGAACTGTGGGGAAAAGAGACCTCTATAGGTTGAGATGGGAGTTAATAAGATCTAAACAGGGAATAATGGGAGAACCTGGTGCATCGGTGGAAAAAGGAGTACATAGCAAAAATGATTTTAAAGGTAGTATGAGAGTCCATACTTGATGTAGTAATCAAGGTGGGCCGTGAAAGGTTCTGGATCAGGAATGATACTTTCTAGTCCTTACTATATTTCAGACATTGTTCTATTTTATAAGTGTATATATATATATATATATATTTAATCATTTTACCCATAGTACAATCAAATGAAGTGGATTTTGTTAATCCCCATTGTATAGATCAAGACATTCAAGCACAGAAGTTTGAGTAAACTGCCCTAAGTCTCATAGCTAACCTGTAATGGAGTTAGGATTTGAACCCAGGCGTTTGGTTCCAGACAATATGTTGCTCTTGAAGGGAAATGCTGGAAGGAACATGAAGTGTGATAATCTTCTGTCATTGAGCTCAGTTTAGTGTAAGGGAATGAGTAGGAAATTGGTTCAGGAAACCTGAAGAATCTTGATAAAAGTAATCTTGTGCAAGTGAGAGCTCAGTCTCCTGCCATGTAAAATGGTATAAAATGAAGGTGGAACTGTTTTTAGTATTCTTCAAGGCTAGGCACATGGTAACTATTATTGCTTGGCACAAACCATCAAAATTGATTAAAACAGGGCTAGAGGAGTCACCAGCCTAGTATTTTTTCAGGGTACACTCTTTTCAGCACCCCCCGCCCCGTGCACACACACACACACATATGCTTACATATACAATACACATTTGGCGTGAACTTCCTCTACCCAAATATGTGTTGGGATGGTGGGAACCCACAAGGGACATTGCTTTCATGGTTTTGCTTTTGTAACAGACAGATAATGAGAAGGAAGAGATGAGATTAGAAAAGAAAAATTATAACAACTTTGATTAATCTAAGGATGTCTTTACACAATGGAGAAAAATTTGCTTAACTCTGTATTTCTCTATCTATCTGGAGACCTTGATTATTTATAGTTCAACTTATTATGTATCAGGCACTGTGCTGGGTGGACACTGCCTTCCTGGAATTTACAGCTGAGGGGAGGACAGAGATGTTAACCAATAAATATGATAAATATTCTGGATGTTATATCATATGCCTGCAAAATGTACAATGGCGACCAAAGGGAAGACGAAATCATTTCTGCCCTGGAAAGAGGAATAGAGGGTGGGGCAGAGCTGTCTGTGGTGGTGTGATTGGGGAAATAACAGTTCAATGGTGAGGAAGAGCCTGCAGACAATGTGGGAAAGTACATTTTGTCCAAAGGCACACAGTCATATCACAGGTAATTTGAAGGACCACAGAATGAATGGGAGTAAAACAGAGTAAGAGGGAGCTGGAAACCATTGGCCAGAAAACCAGAAGCCTTGATTGCATGGCAGGGTTTTGGACTTTGTCCCACAGGCCATGAGGAGTCATTGGGATTTTAAGCAGCAAAGGATCCCGGTCAGCTGTGTGTCTTTGCAAGGTCACCCTGACCTCGACTCTCACAAAAGGAACAAGATTACCAGCTCTATTTAAACCTGTGAAAATAATTTAAGTTTCTTAGAGAAAAGATAGACAAGAGGAGCATAGCATTATTTTTATGATTTTTTAACGGGTGAGAAATTATTCTAGATTTCTCTTTAAAGCTATTTGTCTAAGAAGTTTTAGTCATCCTTGATACCTTTTTTTCAATCACACACTTCATAAAAAAGAATAAAATTCCTTCAAAAAATGTTCTTATCTTCCAAACAGTTTGAAAGCCTCTCAAAATTTTCCATAGCTCTCCTAACTCTCTCTCACCAGGTTATATTTAGCTCAGCTATAGACCTTGACCTTTTCAATAGACTGTACAACACGATACACTAATTGGAACATTTCTTAATAGATTTGAATGAGGTTAGTGGCCCCAGCCCCAGCCTTGTCCACCCGCCCCGCCACACACACACGCATGCACACACTCATTCATGTTTTGGAGTATTTTGAAAAACAGCTTTTAAGCTGGTCCAGGGGAAGACAGATGTTTTGAGATTTTGCTAACAATATAGGTTTTAAATAGTCTTTATTTCTTTGAGCTTAGGGAAAGCATAGATTTGCATTTCTTTTTCTTTTTTTTTTTTTTTGCGGTACGCGGGCCTCTCACTGTTGTGGCCTCTCCCGTTGGG
>NC_041218.1:90332325-90392385 GCF_002837175.3 Physeter macrocephalus
CTCGCAGGCTCAGCGGCCATGGCTCACGGGTCTAGCCGCTCTGCGGCATGTGGGATCTTCCCGGACCAGGGCACGAACCCGTGTCCCCTGCATCGGCAGGCGGACTCTCAACCACTGCGCCACCAGGGAAGCCCTGCATTTCTTTCTTTCATAGGAAATTTTTCTTTCTGTTTGAATAATGCTGGCATGTTTATGATAGCTATGACTTTTGAATAGCTCACCCTTGGGTTCTATTTCTCAGGTATGGTTTGGTTTGTAGGCAGGATCTGTATGCAGAGATTGACCTGCAGGGTCAATCTGTCCCCTCCCCTAATTTTGCTGCAATGTTACTGTGGGTAAGTTTTGCTCAGGGAGACCTCTCATGTTGTCAAGGTACTTTGAATGCAGAATCAAGTTGTTATTTTTTTTCCACAAATGCCTCTACTATGTTACTTATTATTGTAGTATTCATAGTAATAGTAATTACAGTGTTGTTGACAAAGTGGGAAACCAAGCATGCCCTCCTGACCCTTGGCAACACAACTACTCAAAAATTTACCTAAACTTGGCAATCCTATTTAAAATAAAGGTATTGGTTATTCTCAGGAATAAAAATAAGGGAAAGCTGAATAATCAAGGGGAATGCTGGGTAGTTCTTTCCCAGGGAGAAGTGTGAGAAAAGGAAGAAAGACTCCTTTTGAAGCAAATCAGCCTCCAAGAGGAAATTCTTTATAGCAGCTTGGCCGGCTGGCCGTATGTTCATTTCATGGCATGCTCTGCTCCTCAGCCACCTTATCCTCTCCAGAACTCGCAGTTTCACAGTGTGGCCCTTCCTGCCTGCTTTTATGCAGTACTTAATTAAGCCTTGTAGACCTTTATTCAGGGAGGTGGAGGTTGAAGGCGTGGTCTCTGCTGCTGACCAGGCTGGGTTTGAATCCCAGCTTCACTACTTACTAGCCGTATGCCTTGGGCACTTTACTTAAATAACCTCCTTGTCCCTCAGTTTCCTAATCTGTAAAGCCCTGCCTAAATAGGCCACAGGGATTAAAGTCTTCCACAGCAGCATTGGAAAGGTATCAGGCAGCAACTGAGTGGGCGAGACATGAACCAAGTCAGCAAAATAAACGCTAACAAGACCAGCATGAGTAGCCAGGCTCAAAAAGAGATCAGCACCACGGACAGCTCCATGCGAGCCGGGCTCTGAGTCCTTTAACAATAAACGATGGTTCCCTTTCAGAGGTGCGAATCAGGGTTGGAGCCTTAAAAGGAACAAATTCAGTTCTTGGCCATTTCTAAGCAAGTGCATATATTACCTGTAATTAATCTATGTTAGGAACTTTATTTATATGTATATTTTATAATTGAAATATTTTTAAGTGTAGTGGGTTTTTAAGCTTGCTGCTTGTAATCTAATGGATCCAATGAAGAAAATTGCTGTCTCCTGATTTTCTTCTTTTTTTCATCTAGATTTTTATAATCTGGAAATATGAAAAAGGGATAAAGCTCATACGTTCAGATCCTGGTTCGGCCTTTTATTAGCTGCGTGACCTGGGCATGCTACTTAACTTCTCTGTTTTGGCTTTCCCTCTTTAAATGAAAATATGAGTGGTACATATTTTGTGTGGTATTTTGAAAACTGGATGAGTTAGTATCCATAAAGCACTTAGACTTCTGCCTCATTAGATATTAATCTTTATTATAATTATGATTATTTACATGTTAGATTTACATGTTAGAGGTTACATTATTATTATTTACATGTTAGAGGTTACATGTACCTCTCCACACCTTAAGCTCAGTGTGTAGCTTTCTACCATGTTATTTTGATCCTGAATCTAAACTAAGAATTCAGGTCTTGTTCTATAGATGTTTTACAATATCCTTGCCCGAGAGAAACCACATTTCACATTCTTAGAGTTCACACCTTTTGAACTGAAGCCAGAGTTTGGCCTTCAGATTAATAACTCAGGGCAGAAGGCAGCCCACAGAAACTGTGTTGTAAGACACAGAAATATGCTCTCCACTGCTGCTTTGCCACCCTTCTGTCTATTTTGATAAGTTATAAAGGACCCAACATCCTCAACCTAGATAGAGTTAGGTCCTTTCTTAACATGGGCAGTGGGGTGGGGGAAGGAATGAGTTGAGTCCACTTGCTACTTCCCTAATCTTTGAACATCTTTCAGAAAATTTTAACCCTAACTCTCCTGGTTCAATATGAAACTGCCTCTAGGTCCAGTGAATTTAGGAGTATGAATCTAAAGTGTAAGTGGCTTAATGTCACCTGTTCCCATTTCTCTTTTCAGTTAACTTTCCTTTTGCTGTGCCTTACTGATCTATATCACATTCTTCATGAGCCTTAAGGCAATTTACAAATTAAAACCACAGAATACTGAGATTATTTCATACCCTACAAATAAGCAAGTCCCATCTGTTGCCATATTAACATCCCAGCTGTTATTGACATTTCATGCTGAGAAGTAAACACTGGAACTTAATCAGTCCAGTCTTGGAGGAATCTTCCTTTTCCAGTAACCAGTGTCTGACCAGGTTAGAGGCTCAGGTGTTGACTGTGTGAATGTGAATTATTGTGGATTAATTCTGATTTATTGTGTCTCCCAGTATTCGCTTGTGATGTCTGTTCCAAAGTCCTTTCCATATGATACCCAAGGTACTTCATGATGTGGCTATTTCTGGCTGATGACAATTCATCATTAAAAAATCTCTGGGGGCTTCCCTGGTGGCGCAGTAGTTGAGAGTCCACCTGCCGATGCAGGATACACGGGTTCGTGCCCCGGTCTGGGAAGATCCCACGTGCCGCGGAGCAGCTAGGCCCGTGAGCCATAGCCGCTGAGCCTGCGCGTCCGGAGCCTGCACTCCGCAACAGGAGAGGCCACGACAGTGAGAGGCCCGCTTACCGCAAAAAAAAAAAAAAAAAAAAAAAAAAGAAAAAAATCTCTGATCCTTTGCACAATGCTTTATATTATCCATCAGTCTTACAATGAATCATCCTTGTCTATTTCATTTTGATAAACAGGTCAATATTTTTGGTTCTTGTTGGTTTTTATTTTTGAATGTTTTTACCTTTCTTAGTTGATTCGACATTCTTGTCTTCATCTAGGGAAAGGATTATAATAACATTATAATTATTTTCATTAATATTTATTTTTCTTATCATGCATTCTAGGTGATTTACAAATCTGACTTGTCATCAGTTCTACATCTTGCAAGGCACCTAACCAAATTGCAAGCCAACAACCTGATTGGAAGATCCTTGGGATATATTTTATCCCCATCAAGTTTAGCATTTTATATATAAAACTCAATAAATGTAAAGAAACCATCTAGCTAAGCAGAAATATTAAAACTGACATTCAGCCAAGGACTTAATGATTGTTAGGTAAATGGAGTTGCAATAATTGATCTTCCTGTCATAAAGATTCCCAGTAACTATAGTAATAGCAACCACTTATAAGCTCTAATTTATCATTAATAAGCAGTATGTGCTTATTATGTCAGGCATTATGCTAAACACTTCATATGTAATATCTCACTTGATCCTTCCAACAGTCCTATGGTGTAGTCACTGTTATTCCATATAAGAAAGAATAGAGAGATAAAGTACCTGGCCAAAGTCATACACCAGATAGAATCAGGATTTACACCTATATTTGTCTGACTTTGTGTTCATAATCCCTATGCTATGCGCTTTATAGCCTCTACTTTTACTGATTGATGTTCGGATGTGGAAGTTACTGTCACAGCTTTGCTTGTCATAGTCAAGACTCAGTAATTCTTGATGTAATGATACCACTTTTAGAAAATCCTTCCTTGCGTTACAAAATATACCACTAAGATAGGTAAAATAGCCAGGAGTGGGAACTGATGACATTTAATTGTACTTCATTCAATTCAACAAATATTTACTGCGGGCCTGTGGCGTGTAAGATATAAAAGCTGGTTATTGCTAAGGATAAAAAGATATTTGAATAATATAATGAACTCACCTAGATACCACATTGCATCAGATCACCTAAATAAAAAATGTTTTTATATGAGGAAGAAACAAACCAGGCAAAATTAGACAGAGAAATATGTTCTCCTGAATGTCTTTCAGACTCTCTAGCCTGGTAATGTTCTAAGACCCAGGCAATCAGCTGTGACTGAGCACCCAGTCCCTTTCAGAAGGCAGTGGAGCTGAGGATGGGAAGATAGGCCTTGAAATAACAGACATTGCTGAACTCTCTGTTTCTGAAGCCAGGGAGGGCCACCCCATGATACCCACCTTGTGTCCATGTAGGAGAAAAGTGTGCCCAGATTCCCAAAGTGGGTAGAAGAGTGGTGAAGAGGGCACCATCGCTGGATGCAGAGGCTTGGATGCTGGCTGTGTGAATGTGAATTATCCACTCTCACTGCTCCCATTAGCAACAACTCTCCGGTAGTGATCATGAAATATAAGCTGATAGAAGTCAGTGATGGAATCTTGTGAACGTGGAAGATTAAATGACAATGTGTGGCCTGCATGTATCTGGAAAGTCATTTTGCAAATGGCTGAATTTATCATCAGTAGAAATACTATTAATGAGTTAAAATTATAGCTAACTAGTAGACTTTAGGAAAGTACGAGTAAGTCTTTGAAATCACCTAAGCATCCAAACATATGAGACATATTTATTGAAAAAATGTTTAGTCCTGTGGAGATAACCTTTTACAGTGTTGTGACTCATAGATATTTTGAAAGAAACTAAAGCCCTCCAGAAAAATCTTAAATTTAAGTCTACCTCCTGTTCAGAAAGCTCTGTGCTTTAAATCATACATTTAAGAGACAAATGTTGAAGACAAAATGCTATTTACTTGAGCACTCTTTAAAAAACTGTATTTAAGAATCAGGACTAAACTGGCCTATTAGTTAAATTGGTCTAACTTGTCCAAAACAGGTTTGTTCAGTAGATATGAGGAGAGGTGGTTGTAAGAGAGGAGGAAAAATGAAAGCTGCATGAATGTTTAAATCCTGGGAAAATACTAATTTAAAATACAAATTCCTTATTGCTTGGCACTTTAATGAAAGCCATTCAGCAAATGCATGCACTTCATCCAAATGAAGATAGATAATAGTTATCCTTTTATTTCTCAAGTTTCCCTATGTTTACATAAATGGCACCCTGCTTTATCTTCCTGTCTCAATATAATTTTCAATAATCTTGTCTTATGACCTATCACTTTAAAGATCAATTCTGGGGCAAGGGTATGTCTCATGTGGCATCTTGATTCATTAGAAACTATGATGATAAGTGGCTTTTATTACAAAAACCAGGTCTGTACTGGTATAGAAGACTTTTTTTTTAGTCTTTTCTTTTAGTAGCCTTTATATTACCAGTCAACAGATACTCTGGGCTCCCATTCTGGGGCAACCGCTGATGAGTGATGACCGTTTAGGACATTTGTTGACCTGTATGTGGCAGGGTCAACAAGCGTGGGGCACTGTTAAGGCCCACGGGCATCCATTCACCAAAGGGAAAAGGCATTTTAACTAGAAGTGCTAAACAGAGGTAGGAGTCAGGAGGTAAGCTCTAATCAGTTTGGTGACTCAGAATCTACCTTCTCCCTACACTTAACACCTACCCTCAGCTTCCACATCTGGAAATAAAAATACCCTGACTTGTCATGACAAGTCTTTTTATTCATGTTTAGAAACTGAGTTGTCAATCATACATTTTATACAAGAGCTTTCAGGGTTTCTTTTTAATATTAAGGAGGAAAAAAGATGGATTTTTGAGTAAGATCCAAAGATTACACATATTATTAAAACTGAGAGATGTGGAGAGGGCCATGACAGGGCCCAAAGCTTCGTTCTGACCTCTTTCCCACTAGTCAACTGATGGCCCTGGAAGTCGTGCCTTTCTTCCCCAGTGATGACACCAGGGCAGTTGTGCACCTTATCTAATGAGAATTATATTTGTATTTTTTAAAATGAAAAGTTTTGAGGAAATACTATGTGAGAGGGAGTCAAGTCCCCTCTGTGCCATTTGTTTCTTCGTTTATCCAAGCACCAAGGAAAACTTTATCTCTTACATGCAATTTTCCATTTCATAACTATGTTGTATGACGTACTTCATAAGGAGAAAATGTTACAACTTTCAAGTGAAACTAAAAATTCTCCTTGATCTTCTGTTAGGATTTCTCTTCTCCAGGTAATGTGCTTGTAGCTCATCCCTCACACACTTTTGTGCCAGTTCCCCAGTGACTGGCGTAGTTCTCAGCAAACTTGGTTTTATTTGCATTGCTTCTTCTCAGACAGCTATGTAATTTCTATATTTTGTATACCAAACAGTCAGCTTTATATCAAACTAAGTTTTTAGGTAGTACAGTCTTTCACTTAACTTTTGTGACAGCGGAGTTTCTAAAGTGACTTCTAGTGATTGAGAGACCATGCATATTTTAGAAGATTCTGTAATATTTCCTTTACCAATGAGTTCAATGACTTCTTCTCAGTAATTATGTCTATAGGAATGCACAGGCAATAGAGCAGTTTAATCATAGGAACGTTTTAGACCCTCTAAATAAATCGGTAACTCTCAGGAGACGCCACTGACTTGATGAGGCTTCAAGAGCTTCCAATGCAGCTTTCGTTCGCCTTGGTTATTATGCCGACATTGTATCAGGAGATGTGGGCATTCTTACATTCTTCTCTCTGAATGTACTAGCATCCCCAAAGCTGGTGTGTCAGCCCATCTATGGCATCAGATGAGGATCTGGACAAGTTTTAGGTCAAAGCCAACAGATGCTAGGACAAAAGCATTCCTCTAGTCACACACCTATGTTTGTCCATTCTTCTTTGAGGGAGGTTCTAGAGTCCTTTTAGACAGTATAAGAAAGCTCTTTTGTCAGAGACCAGCCCACAGTGAAGAAAGTGACTGGGGCTAGTAGTGAGGGAAGGGGGATTCTTTCCTTTTAGGTTGTATCATGAAGATGCCCCAAGGACCTGGTGCATCATTCCACGTGCTCCTGTGGATCCCTGCCTCTTCCTGTAGAGGACATAACTTCAGTACAGACAGACAAGCCCGGCTGTTGAACTCATGGTCATGCCAGCTGTGTTTTCCTGTAGACCCTCCCACCCCTTCCAGACCTGAGATACTTTTCCTCCCATCCCACTAAGCCCTGCACCCTGCTACATGTCTGCTGCCCTCTCAGTCAGGTCTCAAGGTACCAACAATGCCTTCCCAGGAGCCATGCTTTGCTCTTTTGTAGGTTCAAATATGTCAGGGTGGAAGGGGCCCGAGGCTAATACTCTTGTTTAAATTACCCTCCCCTTCAGTCCCCACATGCCTCATATGGGCCCTCAAGGAACCCTGGAGACAAATAGCTTCCAATAGGATCCCTAATAGGTGAATCCCTGGGATTCACCGGGGGAGACTTTTCAAGCTCAGGCTCCACAGAGAGCAAGTGACTTGGTAGATGCAAGATGGAACTCCCAAGGCAATTCTGTTGTGCATTCCCAGTTAAGCATCTGATATCATGTAGCACTCTTCCTCTTGTGCTAAAGGTACTTGTGTTTTGCTCATCTCCCTCACCAAACTTGGAGGCAGGGACCATGTCCTATTCTTCTTTGAATCTTATTATTTATCCCATGGTAAGTACTCAGTATTTGTAGAAGAGATGGGAAGTTATTCAGCTGAGAAAGCCAAGGCTGGTGAATGTTAAATGACTTAACCAAGGTCACATATGAATTTCTTGCACAGTTAGCACTAGGGCTCTGATCATACTCACAGTCCACTCTTCTTTCTGTTATTGCAGGACTGACATCTTACATCTACCCTCTAACCTTATAGTATCTATAGGGCCTCTCTCTTGTAGACTTAACTAACCCCTGATTGCAGCCTGTATGACATGCTAAAAATCATGCTGCCCATCTGGCAGCTTCCTTTTCCTTTCTGGTTGTTTCTGTCTTCTTCCCACCCATGATATGGTGCAGATTCTTGTCTCCCAAAAACACGCTGGTGATTCCCTGCCAAAGGCCAGAGAAACTAGAATTTGTATCCTAAAACATTATAAATCAATAACTAAACTTTTCAATCAGTTCCTCGGATTGCTGTTAAGTTTTCCGTGACTCTATTCCTTGAGATGTAAAACAACATAATGTTACTAAAAAACTAGTGGGCTTTTTTTTTTTTTTTAGTTATCTGAATTAATGGGGAAAGAAGCTTTGTTTTGCCTGAATATTGAAGGACATATTCAACATACATGAAAGTGACAGGCTAACATAAGTATATTTGAACAACAACAAACAGATCCCCCTGAGAATGAATAGAGTTTGTGATTAGCCTTCATTAAAAGATTCAATACCTCTGATGTCATATTTTTATTAAATTATGTTTTTAACTCATCTTTTATGTTGTGGCCCTGGATAGATGTCCAGCTATAGACAATATAGTGATTGAAGAACAGAGATTCAGAGGATGAAGTCTTCCTGTGTCCTTACCTTCCTTCCTTGGGCCATGGTATCTGCTACATTTATCCCCAGTGTAGCACCCGTGACATTGTACTACAAGTATTTGTTTTTATGACTGTGTCCTCTGCTAGACTCCAAGGAGCATGAGGACAGAGAAATGTCTTATCTGTTTTAATATCACCAGCATCTTGCTGATATTCAATAAACACATTCAAATGAATGAATGACATTTGACCTGCAATTTAAAGGTAAATAGTCTTACTTTAATGGCAAAGGTAGAAAGAATTGCCCATGATTGTCCATAACTTCTCATTCAGTCATCTCTTAATAGCAACAATTGTAAATGCAGTATTCATAATGACATCTAACATTTACTGAGGGTTTATCATGTGCCAGGCACAACGCTTAGTCTGGGATGTTATGTCATTTAATTCTGACAGCAGGCCCTATGAAGGAGATGCTTTTATTTCCCCTATGTGCATGATACAAAATAGGCTTAGGAAAGTTGAGTAACTTGCCCCAGGTCACATAGCCTATAAATAATGGAAATAAGATTCAAACAAACTCTAGTTTCTGTTTGAAACTGAAACTAGAAACTATCTTCTCAACCACAGTGCTATACTGCCTTCCATCCCCTGCCACGACCCAATTTTCCTGATTATCTTCAAGGATAATCTTAAGACAGACTCATGAGAATCATAAATATTTGCTATAGCAAAGACATGACTCATTGTGTTTTGGAGCATAAGAGTGTTATATGAAAATGTTGATTTCTCCAAAATGTGTTTGCTCTTACATGTTTAAAGTGCTGGCTTAAATTAAATCAGACTGTTTCTGTGTTAGGAAAGCTCTACCTTCCACAAGCCATTGGAAAATTGTGGGATGGGTAAAATTTATCATTACAGAGTAAATACCCAATCAATTTTGATTGATGGATTGATTGAAGCCTTTCCATTTCTACCTTCTGCTCTTGTCAGTCCTGCCCTGTACTCGGCATCATCAGCGTTGCTCACACCCCTCATGACGGCAGCACACTTTGGTTAAAGACTTATTACAGGAAAGCTTTACCCGAAAGAAGGATTTTCTACGGTGGAATTTCAGGAGCTCAACTGGCTATGTCCCCAGTGACACCAGTGTCTATTCAGCCAGTATGTTAGGTAGACCTGGCTTCAAGTCAGAACTTGGGCCTGATGGTATGATTTGCATTTTTTATTTTGTCACAAGCCAAAAAGATGGAGCAATTTTCTTGAATTTCAGTCTCCTTGATAAATGGGCAGATGCTATATCTGAAGCAAATTTATTTCCAGTACCTGTCCCTGTTTATCCTAGAATGAATGCCTAGCAGCTGCACTGTCTCTATTATCATCAGTTTCCACTGATGATAGAATTGATGATAATAGATATCACTATCTAATAGATAATAGATATCACTGATGATAATAGAATTGCTTGGAATAAACTCTGCTGCTTTCTTATGAACTCTTATATGTAAATATACACCCTACCCAAATAACCCTGATTTTCCTTCTAATAATCATTCTGGAATATTGGCTGTTCTTACCTTTTAAATAATCAGACATTTTCACATTACTCAGACATCCTGCCCTCAGTGTTCACCTGGTAAAAAGGGCTCTTTTGGAGAACCCAGCAAATGTGAATAAGAGTAGCATCTGAATTAAAATGTTAATTTGATTATATTTCATACTCTGCTTAAATTCATCTTGCCTCAGTGTTAAAAACCTCTTACGAACTCCTTGAGCAAATTCATCCTAAATGGTTTATGATGTCAGTAATTCATAGTTCTCATTTTTACGTGATATCCTGAAGTGTCTACTTTAGACTGTATAATAAAAAGGCCATGAAAAATTTAAGAATTTGTCATTTCATCCAGTCAAGAGACCATGAATGATTCTCCATTAAACTAAACTCTTTCCTCTGTTTTTTTAATCTTCAGTCAATGGAAAAAGATGAGGTATGGAATGAAGTTATGTGTTTCAGCACAAATCAGAGAATCTTCTGTTTGGAAGGAGCCTCAAAGCTCCTCCATTCTCCATCCTTTGCTTCCTCACAGTGCAGACGCCTCATCTCTGAAGTCCTTGGCCCATGGTTCCCAAGTCTTTCCTTACACACGTTTAGTGATTAGGAGCGCACTCCTTTGAAAGAAGCCAAATCCACTGAGGAGTGGCTCAGGTTATAAGAAAAATGCTCCTTGAATAGAAACAAAAATCTGCTTCCCTGTTGTTTCCACCAATTAACCTGAATTCTGCCTTCAGAAGAAATACCACCCCACCATATTCTCCCACCCACCACCCATCTCCAGGAACCCTTAGTTATCTGCAGACAGCCAAGTCTTCCCAAGGGTAAATATGCTTATACTCTCATTCCTTCCTCAGAGGAATGGTGTTTACTATATTGACCATCCTGATGATTCTCTGGATGCACTCTATTTTGGTTTTAAAAAAATCTTTAAAAAATTGTATGTGTTCTTATTTTTTAAAAAAACAACTAACAATATGCCATATGTAAAGTAGAATATAAAAACCTAAAATCTTGAACACTCCTCCCACCCAGGGATAGCCACTCTGAGTCATTTGGTGGATTGGTGGATATTCTGGCTATCAGTCTGGCTTAAAGTACTGATTTTAACTGAGTAATTCTATTACTTTCAAGAGATGTACCACTTGAGTTTTGAAAAAAAACAAATCTGTCATATAAAAAAATGTGGTGATATTTTCAAGTATTTTCCTCACAGATTTAAATCTACATTTTGTTATTTTTAAAAGTTTGTCGGGCTTCCCTGGTGGTGCAGTGGTTGAGAGTCCGCCTGCCGATGCAGGGGACACCGGTTCGTGCCCCGGTCCGGGAAGATCCCACGTGCCGCGGAGCGGCTGGGCCCGTGAGCCATTGCCGCTGAGCCTGCGCATCCAGAGCCTGTGCTCCGCAACGGGAGAGGCCACAACAGTGAGAGGCCCGCGTACCGCAAAAAAAAAAACCAAAAAAACACAATTATAATTTTAGGCTCATCTATGGTCTACCTATTAGAGAGGTGGCTTTGGAAGCAAGAGAGAAATATGGAGTTTGATTCGGCAAATGATCAAGTCTGTTTTAGTTCAAAAGAATATTCTAGAGAAGAATTTTACAGCCTCATAGATTCAGCTGGGGGTGCTAAAATCAAGCCTTTTAGGGAGATTTCCTTTTCTTCAGACACTGAGAACATTCATAATAATGTTGTCCAACACTTTTTATATAACCCATTGTCACAAGTACATTTGCTATCTTTCTTTGGAAAAGGTGATCTACCATTTTATATTTCTGCTGGATAATTTTGCAAAAGAGCAAAAAAGATACTTTCTGCTCTACTAATTAGTGACCTCATAATAGCACATATTTCCTAATAGTGCTTTACTTCTAAGGGTTAATCTTGTACAGAGATTAAAGTAGGTCAGTGTTTTCCTAAATCTGGAACTTCACCACGTGGTGTTTCAGCAGATGATTTTAGGCATTTTAGGGACTACATTGAATACGTTGAATCGTAAGTGAGAAAGGTATTTCTTTAATTACTTTCAATTCTATTAATTAATAGAAGAACAAAGTCTCATGTTGGTCGCTAACATTAATGAGTTTCCTTTTAAATAGAAAGAGCAGGTCTTGTCAAGCACAGCTTTTGGCCAACCACAAGATTTAGCTAGAATTAAATGAAATTGTTTTGTTTTCATTGTATTTACATTAATAGTTATCAATTTACATTAATAGTAATTATATTTTTGGCAATTGATAATTCATTTTCCATTAAAGTTAGTATAGGAAGTTTCCTTTAAATGAGTTCATTTAGTGAAGAAAGATGAGTTGACTTTAAAGAAAAATACTAAACAAATAATGCATTTGTTTCTGAGAGAACTGAAGCGGAACACATACAACAGAAGACTTCTCTTAAAAAGAGGCTAAGAATAGTTTGCTTATTACTAATTTTTTAAATTTGAGAGTTGGAAGTAGCCTTAGAGGGGATCCAGTTTCCCCAGTTCAGCAAATCAGAAAACTAAAGCCCAGAGAAATTGTGCCTAACTCAGTTAATCACCAAGCCAGAACTAAGTATTAAGACCTCTGCCTCTCAAACTATTCCTCTTTCTACTACGCCATTTTCCTCTTGCTTGTAAGAATTCTCTTTAAGGGTTTGCATGAAGTCTATGAGATGTCCCTAATTACTTTGAAAAAAATCAATCTTGAAAAGAAATTTGGAGATTAGGTTATTTAAGGAATACAATAATAGAAATTGAGTATGACTAGCTACATGATTCTGACTGTAAAATTCACTGAAAGTGTTATGTGCATTTTTAATATATTATTGACAAATAAGCCTATTTTTAACTTGTGGGGAGTGATAAAATAGCAGACAGTACCCCAAGAACTTGGAAAAACAGAAGCAAGCAAGCCGCCTAGGTCCCCATGGCAGGCTTCTTCACATTACCCTTGAAACACAAAGAGGGAAACTACCTCCCCCTACACACAACTGTTCTTTTTTAAAAAATAAATTTATTTATTTTATTTATTTCTTTTTGGCTGAGTTGGGTCTTCGTTGCTGCGCATGTGCTTTCTCTAGTTGCAGCGAGCAGGGGCTACTCTTTGTTGTCATGCGCGGGCTTCTCACTCTGGTGGCTTCTCTTGTTACGGAGCATGGGCTCTAAGCACACGGGCTTTAGTAGTTGTAGCACGCAGGCTCATCAGTTGTGGCTCGTGGGCTCTAGAGCGCAGGCTCAGTAGTCATGGCGCATGGGCTTAGTTGCTCCACGGCCTGTGGGATCTTCCCTGACCGGAGCTCGAACCCATGTTCCCTGCACTGACAGGTGGATTCTTAACCACTGCGCCAGCAGGGAAGCCCCACACAACTGTTCTTGATGTGTTGTTCTTGAAAACATTGTCTCCAAAACTTGCAAATAGAAGGGGTTTAAGGGAGGCCATCTTTTTGGAATGGGTGGTTAAGTAATTTGTCTTGCAGCCAGGATTGCAAAGACACTGTTTATATTTAGACTGTATGTTCATTTTGAGTAGTGTGAAGAAGAAAACTGATGGTGATTATAGGCAGGCTCACGTACCACCAATATTCCTTCAATGCTAGGCATTTCTATTAATTCTTAAGCTTCCAGATTGCCTTCCTGTCTAAACGAAGCATAGATTTCCCTACCCCACCACCATTGTAAACATAGGTCTTCCTCCCAGGGCAGACCTGCGGATCCTCTGTCCTGTTGGAGAAAGTTGCTGTCCTTTTTGACATGACTTATACTGTTTCATGGACCATTCATTCCCTAGTGCCCCTTAGTCAGCAATCTTATACCTTGACCTCCAGGTTCCTTGAGAAACAAACAAGTTATGGCTATATTCACATCATGGCTAAGGCTTAAAAAGGAGAATGATTAATGCCAAATTTCCAAAAGCCATCAATCTTATCTGCCATCACTTCCTAGGGGTCTTTATTGTATTAATCTCTCTTGACAGTCTCTCACTGGGTCCTTGTCCACAATGAATCTGTCTCCAAAAATTCTCTGTTTAACATTCCTTGGGCCCTGGGCTTTAGCTTAATCTTCTGTTTGATCGGTTGCCTTCTGTTGACTCTTACCTTTATGAAGCACGTCAAAATCAATTGAATCTGTATAGCCTCAGCTTTCCTGTATTCCATGAAAAGGATCCAGCAGTTCATTGACTTATTCATTAAATACACATTAGCTGAACATTAAACATGAATCAGGAACTGCAGTTCTAAGGATATAAACATTCAGTTCTTGCCCTCAGGAGAGGGACATATTTTATAAATGGGAGACCTAGACGTATTAAATAGATAATCAAAGACAACGAGCTCTAGGAGAAGCTATGGGAGTGTTAGAGAAGCAGGTGGCAGCATGGGGGTGTCAGGGAGAGCTTCCTGGAAGAAGTCACTCGTAATCTGATTCTTAAAGGGTAAGTAGGCATGAAATAATGATTAGCGAGAGAAAGGTATCCAGGCAGAAAGGACAGCATAAGCAAAGGCCTGAATGTAAGAATCAGCACAGACAATGTAGAGAATTTCAACTAGTTCAGTGCTTGGGAGCATAAAGTATTAAGAGGACGTGTGTGGCTAGGCAGTCAGTGGAGAGTTTCAAGCATGGGAATAGTCTAGAAAGATCACTCTCACTAAATAATGAGATGTGCAAAGCTGGAAGTAAAGAGATAAGTGAGGAGGCTGTGGCTGTAATCTGAAGAAAAAATTATAAGAGCCTGAACTAGACCAGGGAGAAGAAAAATGTAAGAGCTATATAAGACTCAACATTAGCAAGACGTTGTGATTAACTGGTCTTGGGATATATGAGAAAGAAGCAGTCGTGAAATTAAGACTCCAATTCTAGCATAAGGATTGGGTAGATGGTGACACCCGCAACGGGGGAGACAAGAAAGGGGGAAAGCTAACTTAAAGGAGGAATGAGTTTGGGAAAGGAAAACATCACCACCAGCTTGAGATTCAACAGGAAGATTCAGTACTTTAAGGGCTGAAAGGTGCCCATTAGATTTTGCAAGCCAATGCAGGAAGATTTAGTAGGGTGGGAAGTGGGGCTATGTGTGATAAAAGCCAGATTGCAGTGGGCATGTATATGAATGGGAAGAAAGAAGTAAGGGTGTATTTGAGAGTCTGGATGAAAAGCGAAGAGAAAGATGAATCTTATAACTAGAAGAAAACAACCAATGGAAAGAAAAGAAGAATGGTAATGATTGAAGATAGGAGCAAGGGGTAGGGAATGGCAGACAAAATATGGTTCTAGATTTACTGGAAAAGGTATGGTCAAGGGCACAGATAGAGTACTGGACTTGACCCATTTCATCCTCTGAAACTTACATATGCATATGAAGATGAGTTGGATGTACGTAAATTTGGGGGAAGTTAAGGGGACCCTGAAACAGGAAGTTGCATGAGATCATGCCCACTGGCCCCTTGTGAGGTGAGTCTGAGATTCCAGTTGAGGGGAAAGAGAGGAGTTGACTGAAGACAAGTAAAGAGATTGATGGGAGATACTTCTCTGGGCATTTGTAGGCACTTGGGAGGCAGGGATATTAATGCTGAGCCCAGTTAGCAAATAAAGGGCCAGAGTGGTTGTCCTAGTTTCAAAGCCATCCCAGTAGGTGGTGGTAGCAGAGAAGCTGTGATGGGGTGGGAGGCAGGGGCTGAGTTGAAGAAGGAAAGAGAGAATCACTCTCCCTTGTTTCTGAAAGTGCTAATGCCCTAGGAGAGGGCAGTTTAGTTGAAGCTGCAGTGGGCAAATTAGACCTATTTTTATGGTGATGTTTCAAAGATCTGCTCTCAGTGGTGTGTGTGTGTGTGTGTGTCTGTGTGTGTCTGTGTGTGTCTGTGTGTGTCTGTGTGTGTCTGTATTAATGAAGAACCAACAGTTGAGTTTAATGTTGTAGCCTTCTAGTCCTCCTGTCTTTATTCGGACCCCTTCTTTCCCTGGCTCCTCCTGAGTCCCCCTCTCCTGGATCTAAATTTGTTCTGTGATTCTTAACTCCCAGCGATGTGAAAATACGAGCTTAAACTGATTTTGTTCTAATGCCAACTGTATTTTAACTGATGTCATAGAAAAGTATTTGATGTCCAAGAAAGTGTTTGAAGTCTAACAGTTAAAATTCAGGCATCAGTCTTCACGTGGCTGAGGCCTGAGAGCAGCCACGCAGGGTTTCTGCCTCATCTGTGAACTAGCCTGTCCTTCACCGCAGAATAGCTAGCATAACAGAGACACTTTTTATTTAGTGGGTCAAATTCCATCACAGAAGGAACAGGTGAGATTGTTTGGCTTGAGCAGTTCTCCCTTCCGAGAATACTTGAAAAATCCAGAGTCTGGATTTTTGTCCTGTTGATTTTGTAGTTGGCGCGTCAGTCAGAATCAAGGATAATCGTCACTGTCAGAATCTAAATGTTGTATAAGCCATCTTGTCTCATATTAAAAACCTCTGGAAATAAGAGAAAAGAATGGGAGTTCCACCAAAGTCCCTGGACTTTGGTTTCACCTTTGGAACTCATGATCTGGAAACTTTCCACACATTTCGGCTATATTTTCTTTAGTTAATTAGCTAAACTCTTCCTTGAAACACCTCTTTGAAAATATCTATAGGTTCTATTATTCAGCAAACATTCATGAACACCTAGCATGTGCCAGACTGTGTGCTGGGTGCACGGAATGTGCTGATGAGCAAGACAGGAGCGTGGCTTCAAGGAGAGATATGTGGACCCATCATTGTCCTTGTGTGATGACAGCTGTGACAGCAGGATGTTTTGGGAAGGAGGTAATAGTGCCACCATCTGATTTCTGTTTTTAAAAACTCATTCTTCCTTGGAAACTTACACAGTCCAGAGCCAAGACTCATAAACCCTTGGCTGATATTATCCAGGAACAGTTAGTATGATCACTAGTCCAGAAAGAGAGCAGTGAGGAAAAATTCAGGATTCCAAGATTTCCTCACAGTTTAGTGAGAGAATTGCTTACTAGATTTTTTCTGATTATGTCACCTATGGGACACCTACAGAACTGAAAATTAGAGCTAAATCTTTATCACCTGCACACAAAGGATTGAAGCTCTCATATTGTCCCCTGGAGCCTCAGTTTCTCTATTGCATGAACATGAAGTGGCAGTGGAACCACTGCTCTCATGTCTCAGGTAAAATCCTCTCCTTGCTTTTCTCTTCCACGGCACTGGGTTACATGGGATCAGCCTACACATGATAAATTTCATTGATCTTGTGTCATAATTCAATCACCTTGTGTTAATCACATGCTTCTGCAGTTCTTTGAATTCACACCAAATTTTTTTGACCTCATTTGACATTGAAAGTTCCATGTTCTACTTAGAGTTTTCTTGACATGTGTGAGGAAAATAATCATATCCTCTACTGTGTACTTTAACCTTTGTGTTCACAGAGTCTTAAACTTTTAGCCACTGCATTTTCCTATAGAACCACATGTAATTTATTTTCTATAAATGCTCTCAAATATTTTAACCTTTTCTAAAGATTTTCTTTTTGTTCAGTGTCTGCAAACTGAATCATCTAGTCCCCCCTGCCTTATAAGCCAGTACTTCCCAAGTGTCAATTAGCTCCTGTTGGATGATAAATCAAAATTTTAAATTAAGGGGTTTGATCCTTTTTGGCTGTGTCAGAGAAATTTATTTTGGCATTCCTAAACTGTATTGTTTTATTCGTGAAAATCCGCTCTTGACTCTTAATAGATTGTGACTAGTAATAGGCAATTAGGTATTTTCAGGGGGATCGGATCAAGATGGTGGAGCAAGAGGACATGGAGCTCACCTCTTCCCACAAACACATCAAAACTACATCTATGTGTGGAACAGTTCTCACTGAAAATGAACTGGAAACTGGCAGCTGGACTCCTGTACAACCAAGGCTAAAAAAATGATCCACACGTAATTGGGTAGGAAGGGAAGAAAAGTGATCAGATCAGGACCTGGGCCCCTGGGAGGAGACTCAGAGGAAAAGGGAGAGAGTTACACAGGCAGACGCCTGCCTCGCAGAGTGAACAGTCCAAGCCATAGATTGGATGCACCAGTCGCGGGTCCAATGTGGGGGAGACAAGCCCCGTTGTCTGGTTGGAGAACTGCTGAGAAGGGCTGTGAGGAGCGCAGACTCCATGCTTGAGGAGCATGTGCCAGATGGCTCGCCCCTGAGGCAGGGCAGAGAGAGGTAGACCTAGTGGCTGACAGGTTTCCTGGAACTGCCTGATGGCCCACCCCAGCTCAAGCTGAGCAAATGCTCCGTGTCAGAGTGGATCTGGGGCAGCCATGACTGAGTGAAAGACTCAACCATGGGACGCAGAGGCAACGCAGTCCCAGGGAGGAGCCAGGGTGGGGTGGCAGTGGCCATTACTGGCGCTTACTCAAACAGAGCCCCAGAAGCAGCCCACATCCTGACAGCAGCTGCTCTACCACAGCTCACCCCCTGATACGTGCGTGCCAAGAGGCCATGTGGGCTCCACCTACCAGGCAGAGTGATTCCACAGCAGGGCGGGGATGGCAGAGGCTGGGGGCAGTGATTGGTTGTGAAGGTTAAAGGGGACTTGCACCCAAGACTGTGTCTGAGCAGAGCCATGGGCACCTGCACAGGCAGAGCATCAGACCTCTGTCTGTGGCCAGCACGAGCCAGGAGCCCACACATAAATGTCATCCATTCATGACAAAAACTCTTATCAAAGTGGGTATAGAGGGAACATATCTCAACAAAAGAAAGGCCATTTATGACAAACTGACAAGTAACATCATACTCAATGGTGAAAAGCTGAAAGTCTTCCCCCCTAAATTCAGGAACAAGACAAGGATGCCCACTCTTGCCACTTCTGTTTAACATAGTATTGGAACTCCTAGCCACAGCAATCAGAGAAGAAAAGAAATAAAAGTCATCCAAATTGGAAGAGAAGAATTAAACAATCACTATTTGCAGATGACATGGTACTTTATAGAGAAAACCCTAAAGTCCCCACCCAAAAACTGTTAGAACTAATAAATGAATTCAGCAAAGTTGCAGGATACAAGATTAATTTACAGAAATCTATTCCTTTTCTATATTACTAATAATGAACTATCAGAAAGAGAAAGCAAGAAAACAATCCCATTTCAAATCACATCAAAAAGAATAAAATACCTAGGAATAAACCTAACCAAGGAGGTGAAAGACCTATATTCTGAAAACTGTAAAGCACTGATAAAGAAAATAGAAGATGATACAAAGAAATGGAAAGGTATTCTGTACTCTTGGACTGGAAGAATTAATATTGTTCAAATTGCCATACTACCCAAAGCAATCTACAAATTCAGTGCAATCCCTATCAAAATACCCATGACATTTTTCACAGAACTAGAACAAATAATCCTAAAATGTATATGGAACCATAAAAGACTTCAAATTGCCAAAGCAACCTTGAGAAAAAGAGCAAAGCTTGAGGTATCACCCTCCCAGACTTTGGACTATACTATAAAACTACAGTAATCAAAACAGCATGGTTTGGGCACAAAAAAGAGACACATAGATCAATCGAACAGATTAGAGAGCCCAGAAATAAACCTATGAACCTGTGGTCAATTAATCTGTGACAAAGGAGGCAAAAATATACAATGAAGAAAAGACAATCTCTTCAATAAGTGGTGCTGGGAAAACTGGACGGCTACATGTAAAACAATGAGATTAGAACATTTCCTCACATTATATACAAAAATAAACTCAAAACAGGTTTGAGAACTGAAATTATAAAACTCTTAGAAGAGGACATAGGCAGAACACTCTTTAACATAAATCGTTGCAATATTTTGTTGGATCTGTCTCCTAAGGTAAAAGAAATAAAAGCAAAAATAAACAAATGGGGCCTAATTAAACTTAAAAGCTTTTGCACAGCAAAGGAAATCATTGACAAAACAAAAAGACAGCCCACTGAATGGGAGAAAATATTTGCAAATGATATGACCAACAAGGGGTTATTATCCAAAATATATAAATAGCTCATACAACTCAAAATAAGAAAAGCAAATAATCTGATTAAAAACTGGGCAGAAGGGCTTCCCTGGTGGCGCAGTGGTTGAGAATCCGCCTGCCGATGCAGGGGACACGGGTTCGTGCCCCGGTCTGGGAAGATCCCACATGCCGCGGAGCGGCTGGGCCAGTGAGCCATGGCCACTGAGCCTGCGCGTCCGGAGCCTGCGCTCCGCAACAGGAGAGGCCACAACAGTGAGAGGCCCACATAACAACAACAACAAAAAAACTGGGCAGAAGACATGAATTGACATTTTTCCAAAGAAGACATACACATGGCCAACAGGCACATGAAAAGATGCTCAACATCACTAATCATCAGAGTAATGCAAATTAAGACCACAACAAGATATCACCTCACACCTGTCAGAATGGCTATTATCAAAAAGAACACAAATAACAAATACTGGTGAGGATGTGGAGAAAAGGGAACCCTCATACACTGTTGTTGGGAATATAAATTGGTATAGCCACTATGGAAAGCAGTATGGAGGTTCCTCAAAAACACTAAAAACTGAACTACCATATGCCCCAGCAATTCCACTCCTGGAAAAAATGAAAACATGAATTCGAAAAAAATGGCCGTAGAAAAGCATGAAATTCTGTCATTTGCAGCAACGTGTATGGACCTAGAGAATATTACATATGGAATCTAAAAAAATAATACAAACAAAGATATATAACAAAACAAACAGACTCACAGACATGGAAAACAAATTAATGGTTACTAGCGGGAAGAGGGAAGGAAGAGGGAGACATTAGGGTTATGGGGTTAAGAGATACAAACTGCTAATGTACAAAATACACAAGCCACAAGGATATATTGTGTAACACAGGGAATTATAGCTATCATTTTGTAATAACTTTTAATGGAGTATAAACTGTAAAAATACTGAATCACTATGCTGTACACCTGAAACTAATATAATATTGTAAATCAACTATACTTCAATTAAAAAATTTTTAAAGGTGTTTTCCACATAGATTTATCTTTATGAAGTGCTTTAAAGGGTGGGAAAATAGGCTGTCGTATCAGAAAAGCAACAGATTTCCCTACCTACAAACTGCTCGAGGGCCCCATTAGGAAGAGATTGGGTGGTCAGACATGTGGTTATGTAACACCACCAATTAAATGATGTCGTTCTGGTTTATTTGATAAATAGCTAAATAGCTTGTTATTAGCTAAATAGCATTCACTCACCTAGAATTATTACTGTTGATTTTTTTATTTGGTATATCCATGTTCAAGGAAACTATGATTATTATCAAAGGCAGTGTATTTAATAAGAGGCTTTCCCATGAATGTTAATGAGAAAAGGCATCCTTGGAGGCTATGAAGATCTGTCCTTGGAGTTTCATCCAAGGGTAGAAGAGTCAGGATTGCATGGCAACTCAGTAATGGATCGCCTCATGATTTCATTTATGTTAGTTTTAAAGAATCAACATTAGGAGCTGGAAGGGACCTGGGAGCTCACTTTGCTTACTTCCTTTTGTAGATGATGAGCCTGAGCTGCAGGTTGGCTAGCTTTCAGCCCAGGCGAGAACCTGGTCCTGAATTCCATTCTGTGTTTAGTCTTAAAAAAACACCTGGGCTTCCCTGGTGGCGCAGTGGTTGAGAGTCCGACTGCCGATGCAGGGGACACGGGTTCGTGCCCTGGTCCGGGAAGATCCCACATGCCACGGAGCGGCTGGGCCCGTGAGCCGTGGCCGCTAAGCCTGTGCGTCCGGAGCCTGTGCTCCGCAACGGGAGAGGCCGCAGCGGTGAGAGGCCCGCGTACTGCAAAAGAATAAAAAAACACCATTCGCATAACACGGTGATATTCTAAGACCAAGAATCAAGACCATAGAATTATCTGATTGAACTAATTGAGGTATTTTTTTCTGTTTCAACTATACCACTTGACATTTCAAATTTCTATTTCATGAAAACTTTAGAAAGAGCTAGTCCATTTTGTTTAATTATTCAGCAAATGTTCACTGAAGACCTACTCTGGATCAGGCACTGTGTTCAGTGCCTTATTTAGTCTCATTAAATGATATCAAAACATACCTTAAATTTAATTGATGGTTTAATTTGGCATCTTATAAAAAAGTAGCCAGTAAAGGTTCACATAAAGCCTTTCTTCTGTAAGTTCATCATTTAAGTTATTTGGAGATTAATTCCACAAATCTTTATTGTGTGGGTATCATTTGCAAGGTCTATAACTGCTGTGGGACTTAAAGATACAGATGTCAGAGAAGAAAGCTTTTTACTATGTACATCTCAGAATCGCCAGTCTGTGAGCTTGTCTCTTGTGTGACCAGGGTACCGACACAAGGGCCAGAGGTGTAGTCAACCTGCCCTTTTTGTCAATAGCTCACCCAAGCAAAGTGGGAAGCTCAGTGCAGTGTGGAGGCTCATTCACTCATTTATTATAAACATTCCACCTGCCTCCAAACAGGATTTGAGGAGCAAATAATACAAGACAGATACCATATTTTATCAACTCTAAGAATGCATTTTTTCTCATTTTTCCCTCTCTGAAATCAATGTGTGTTGTAATATCAACAGATCTTAGCACTGTTTCTTAGGTTAATTGGCAGTGGTTTTTTTTTCTTTCTTAGTGGTTCATAGAATAATATTGTTTTACAATCTTAGATTGGATGAAATAAAGTACCTTAGGATAATTATAATAAGGATTTTTTAAAAATAGATGCAAAATAATTAGAAGTGAAAAAACCTAGGCTAAGGCTAACTGCTACAATGCAACTGCAAATTTGATTCTAGGTTTTCTAAAAACATAGGTAGCATACCAGTTAAACATGGCAATTGCCCCAAAACCCTAATAAAATGACAGTGCAGGAATAAAATAGTACAACTACTACCTACCCACTCTGTGCAAAAACACCAGAAAGACCACCTCAGTAGTTTAAAGATTTCAACATATTTTCACAAGATAGAAAGCTGAGCAGGTAAGGAGTGATAACTTACATGGCAGAGCCAAGATAGTAGTAACCTAAATGCCTAGAGAAGGGATACTAGTGATCATGATATTAAAATGTAGTTTTGTGAAAGTATTTCCAGGGACAACTAAAATTCGATAGCCAAGGTAGATGGGATTTTCATAAGTACTTAGAAGGTCTTTCTAAGACCTTGGGAAGTCTTCTCCAGGCTAGGGATGGGGGAGGTAAGGGAAGTAGGATACAGGCAAAGTAGCTACATACCTTCTCTTGGGTCCACGCTCAAATAGGTTTCAATCCAATGTAAATCTGATTTGTACTATCTCACCTTTAATATAGCTTTTAAAACGTGTTCAAGAGTTTATTTAATTTGGAATAGTTTTAAAAATCTAGTCAATTATACTTTGTTTTAAAACATCATGTTCCACACCTAGGAGGATTGGCTAAGGTGGTTTAAATTCCAGCAGTATGTATATATAAATATGAATATATATTGTTTGTATGTTTGTAAATGTATATATGTAAATGTATGGGTACCTGTGTGTATATGTGTGTGTAAGTGGACATGTATGCCTGCAAAGTGAATTATTTCATATCTAGGTTCTTAAGCCTACAGATGGTTTCCTCTACTCTCCTGATATTCACTGTTTTGCTAGAAGTTCTCAGATTTCATGAACTATGCCTTCTATAAATGCTAATGGGAAGTTGGAGATGGATTTTATTCTGCATAATGTGAGGCATATTGAGCTGTGGTTTCTGTGAGTGGTCACTCTCATTATCACCTTGTATTTTCTAGAAAACCATCACTGTACCCATTCTGTCCCAAGGCCCCTAATGCATTCTGACATCTTTAATAAATACTTTAAAGCTTTTCCACAGTAATACAGACTCTCTTTTTCCCCTCAACCATGGTGAAGTGAGAAAAATACATATGGGTCTGTTTCTTTATGGAAAAACAAAAAGAAATTCTGGAAGGAAATTCTGTCGGCTTATCATCTTCTATTGTGGCATATATAGAGTGTCAGGAAGAATGGTACCTCAGTTGAAGAAATGAAATAAAGGACAATTATTTAAGGAATTTTTCCAAGTCACTTAATATTGGTTGTTTGTGTCTCAGGTGTCAAGAAAAGTTATAGGCAGTTAGCTTTTCCAGGAAAGAGGTTTCAGAAAGAGTCGCTGTGATTTATGTTTGAAGATTCACAGTATTATAGACTTGTTCTAAAAAGGCTTTCTCCAGGCATGGATAACTCCTACTGAGCCCCCCTACTGAGAGGCCTCCGTGGAGCTGCCTTGTGATGAGCCCGCTTCAGTTATAATCCTTGTCACTTTCTATCCCACTTCATGAGACATTTGAACACTGGGATTTCTCATCTTTCACAGACCGATTCTGCCGTTGGTTGCCATATCCACACTCGCGCTCTCCAGCCAGGGGTAGCCCCTGCCTTTACCTGTGGGTTCCAGGCCTCAAAGCATCCAGGCAAAAATGTTCTGAGGATCAAATAAAGCATCTGAAAATATTTTAAAGCCTTAAAAGTTGATATTGTATTGTATTATATTACATTATATCGTACCAAATCATATTGTATTATAATCTCCTATTTTGCACTGCTAACCTTGCTTCAGCTCTCCCGGTGTCCAATCCTTAGCATATATTCTTGGACCCTGCCCATCAGTACCCCCACCTCTGACATGATGGATGCTGCTTGGCAGTACCATCAGTAGGGACCACTCTATACCTTACCCTTCTCACTCCACATTTAGGTATGTCCCTGAAAAGATTTAGAACTGATAGATGGGCAGATCAGCAGATAAAGTCAAAGACAAACTGAGATACAACTAAGAGTGGTCACTCAAAGACCATACTTGGCTACTCCTGAGCTTAAAGCAGATTTACATTTTGAGTCTCCTAATTTGAATTTAGAGCCCTGCCACCTGTGTCCTGAAGCATCCTCTTTTTTTGGCCAACTATTTGAGCATGTAATAATGCATTTTAGAAGCATTTGAGAGGTCTACTGGGCTGAACTACGTTGCCTGATCTTAGCTTATGCGTATCTTTTCCCCCTATTCTAGAGGCCCAAGTAAGTCAGCCAATCACCTTTAGCCCTGTTGTCATTATTGTGCGCTTACTTTTAGTATTTTATAGATATCTAAATTACTCCATTCAGTAGTTACTACTGAATTAGACCAGATTAGAACTCCAGTGAAAAAGCTGAGGCCAACCCATAATATTATCCACCCATTCAATACAATAAATGTTCACTGAACACCTACATGATCAGGGAACTCTGCTCACATGGGGACCCAGTAGTGAGTTAAGACAGTATTTCCAGCCTCCTGAAGCTGATTGTGTAACTAAAGTTAGAGCTAGAACTTGCTTACAGGGCATGTTATAGCTCTTGGGGGTTCAGAGTTAAGTCTTTTTACTATTTAGTTGCAAGATTTACAACTCAAAACTCAGCTTTTTGTAATGAGGTACTTACTTAAATAGTTAACTGTTGATGTTAGATTCTGTGCTGTAAGTATAAGACCTTTTAATGTTCAGTCCTAAATTGAAAGGTGAGATACCCAGGGATGTACTGGCAAAGACTCCCAGAAGATTTATAGAAATTAAAACACTCACTCATCTTTAGTCAAAATAAGTTCTGAGAATCTTTTCATGCTTAATAAACTTCTTTCAGCTGACCAGTCATGTTCCCTCTGAAGTGCTGACATATGCAAATTATCGGTGACTATTTTGTGAAGCCCAGGAGCACAGTCTGTCACAGGTGACAACTGCAGTGTATCTTATTTTTTTCTTTTTCCCAAACATTTTATTATGAAAATTTTCAAACTTAAGAAAAGTTGGAAGAATTGTGCAGTAATCACCCATGTACTTGCCACCTATATTGTAGAATTGTTAACAAGTTTGTGCTTTATCATATATCTTTCCATCTATCCATCCATCAATCCATCTTACTTTTTAGATACTTCAAGGTGAGTTGCAAGCATCAGTGACTTTAACACCTACACAGTTCAGCATGCCTATCATTAACTAGAGCTCAATATTTCATTATAAAGTACAAATCTTAAGCATATCATTCAAATGCATGCCCCTTGTAACTCGAACACCTATAAAAATGTAGAACATTCCTATCACCCCAGAAAGTTCACCCATACTCTTCCCAGTCAGTCCTAACTTCTGTCATCCAAAGCATCCACTGTTCTGATTTTTTCCACAACAGATTAATTTTGCCTGTTCTAAATCTTCATATAAATTGAATGAACTCTTTTGTGTAAGGCTTCTTTCACTCAGCATAATATTTTTGAGATCCATTCATGTTGTTGCATGTACCCTAGTTCTTTTTATGTTGAGTAGCATTCCTATGTATGAATGTTTGTTTACCCACTCTCCTGCTCCTGGACATTTCACTTATTTCCAGTGAATGAGCATTACGAATAAAGCTGTGATGAATGTTCTTGTACATCTTTTTGTGGATATGTTTCATTTCCCTTGTGTAGGAAACTAAGAATGGAATTGCTGGGTCACAGGGCAGGTGCATGTTTAGTTTTACACGAAACTGCCAGAATGTTTTCCAAAGTTGTTGGACCATTGCACACTCCCATCAGCAAAGTATGAGAGCTCTACATCTTTACTGATATTTGAAGTCATCAGTCTTTTTAGTTTTAGCCATTCTGAGGGATGTGTAGTGATATCTTACTGTGGTTTAGTTTGCAAATCCCCAAAGCCTGATGAAGTTGAGCACTTTTTCATGTGCTTATTGGCCATTCTTATATCTTCCTTTGTGAAGTTTTCATTTAAATATTTTCCCATTTTTATTGATTTGTTTGCCATTTTTTTTTTTTTTTTTTTTTTTTTTTTGTGCGCTCCGTGGCATGTGGGATCCTCCCAGACCGGGGCGTGAACCCGGTTCCCCTGCATCGGCAGGCGGACGCGCAACCACTGCGCCACCAGGGAAGCCCCTGCCATTTATTTTTGAGTAGAAGATTTTTTTATGATCTAGCTGTAAGTTCTTTGTCTTACACATGTTTTATAAATATTTTATCCCATTGTGTGGCTGGCATCTTCATTTTCTTAACAGTGTCTTTTGATGAACAGAAGTCTTTTATTTTGATGAAGATGAATTTATCAGTTTTTTAAATTTCATGCATATTTGCTGTGTCCTGTCTAAGAAACCTTTCCTACCTTCAGTTTATAAAGATATTCTCCTATCTCTCCTTCTAGAAGTTTTATAGTTTTAGCTTTTATGTTTGAAGTTATAGTTTTAGCTTTTATATTTGAGTCTATGATCCATCTCAAATTAATTTCTGTGTATGATGAAGTTTACTTTTTCCATATAGATATCCAGTTGTTCCAGCCTCATTTGTCGAAAAGACTTTCTTTTTCTTATTGAATTACCTTGGTACATTTGTCAAAAATCAAATAACCATATAGGTGTGGGTCTGTATATGGGCTCTGTATTCTGTTCCATTGATCTATTTTTCTATTCTGATGCCAAATGCTACACTGTCTTTTTTTTTTTAAGAAGATGTTAGGGGGTAGGAGTTTATTAATTAATCAATTTATTTTTGCTGTGTTGGGTCTTCGTTTCTGTGCGAGGGCTTTCTCTAGTTGTGGCAAGCGGGGGCCACTCTTCATCGCGGTGCGCGGGCCGCTCACTGTCGCTGCTTCTCTTGTTGCGGAGCACAGGCTCCAGACGCGCAGGCTCAGTAGTTGTGGCTCACGGGCCTAGTTGCTCCGCGGCATGTGGGATCCTCCCAGACCAGGGCTCGAACCCGTGACCCCTGCATTAGCAGGCAGATTCTCAACCACTGCGCCACCAGGGAATCCCTACACTGTCTTGATTAATGTAGGTTGATAGTAGGTTTTAAAGTAGAGTATTGATGTCCTTTAACTTTTTTCCTCTTTTTCATATTGCTTTGGATGTTCTAGATACTTTTCATGTCCATGTAAAATTTTAAATTATCTTGTTCATTTTTACCAAAGAAGGCCTTGATGGGATTATTATCAGAACTACATTGAATCTATAACCAGTTTCAGGAAATTGGTATCTTAACTACACTGAGTCTTCCAATCCAAACACATAGTATGTCTCCCCATTTGTTTAGTCTTCTTTAATTTCTCTTGATAGTGCCTTGTAGTTTTTAATAGAGAGGTCTGTGCATCTTTTAAAAATTTATTCCTCTTTTCAGATCCTTTTTTAAAATTTATTTTGTGTTTTTTGACACTAATATTAATAGAAATGTTATTTGATTTCATTTTTCATTGCTAATATATAGAAGTGTTATTGAATTTTGTATGTTGGCTTTATAACTAACTTACTAAGTTCTTATTAATTCTAATAATATTTTATTTTTTGAGGTATAGTTAATGTACAATACTATATTAGCTTAGGGGTACAACATAATGATTCACAGTTTTTAAAGGTTCTATTTCATTTGTAGTTATTCTAAAATATTGGCTATATTTCCTGTGTTGTACGATGTATCCTTGTAGTTTATTTATTTTATAAATAGTGGTTTGTACTTCTTAATCCCCTAGCCCTACTTTACCCCCTCCACTGGTAATCACTAGTTCTCTATATTTGTGAGTCAGGTTTTTTTTTTGTTATATTCACTACTTCATTTTATTTTTTAGATTCCATGTATAAGTGATATCATACAGTATTTGTCTTTCTCTGTCTCACCTATTTCACTTAGTATAATACCCTCCAAGTCCATCCATGTTGTTGCAATGGCAAAATTTCATTCTTTTTTAAGGCTGAGTAGTATTTTGTTGTGCATATATACCACAACGTTTTTATCCATTCATCTGTTGATGGACACTTAGGTTGCTTCCATATCTTAGCAGTTGTAAATAATGCTGCTATAAACATTGGGGGGCATGTATCTTTTCTAATTAGTGTTTTTGTTTTCTCAGTTAAATACCCAGTAGTGGAATTGCTGGGTCATATGGTAGTTCTATTTTATGTTTTTTAAAGAAAATTCCATACTGTTTTTCATAGTGGCTGTTCCAGTTCACATTCTCACCAGCAGTGTACAAGTGTTCCCGTTCCTCCACATTCTCAGCAACATTTGTTGTGTTATTTTGATGATAGCCATCCTGACAGGTGTGAGGTGATATCTAGTTGTGGTTTTAATTTTCATTTCTCTGATGATTAGCGATGTTGAGCATCTTTTCATGTGCCTGTTGGCCATCTGTATGTCTTCTTTGGAAACATGTCTATTCATTTCCTCTGCCCATTTTTAAATCAGATTGTTTGTTTTTTTGCTGTTGAATTGTATGAGCTGTTTATATATTTTGGATATTAACCCCTTGTCAGTCATATCATTTGAAGATATTTTCTCCCTTTCAGTAGGTTGTCGTTTCATTTTGTCAATGATTTACTTTGCTGTGCACAAGCTTTTAAGTTTAATTAGGCCCCATTTGTTTATTTTTGCTTTTATTTCCTTTTCTTTAGGAAACAGATCCAAAACAATATTGCTGTGATTTGTGTTAAAGAGTTTTCCACCTATGTTTTCTTCTGGGAGTTTTATGGTTTACAATCTTACATTTAGGTCTTTAATCCATTTTGAGTTTATTTTTGAATGTGGTGTTAGAGAATGTTCTAATTTCACTGTTTTACATGTAGCTGTCCAGTTTTCCCAGCACCATTTATTGAAGAGACTGTCTTTTCTCCATTGTCTCTTCTTGCCTCCTTCATCATAGATTAATTGGCCATAAGTGTATGGGTTTATTTCTGGGCTTTCTATTCTGTTCCATTGATCCATGTGTCTGTTTTTGTGCCAGTACCATACTGTTTTGATTACTGTAGCTTTGTGGTATATCCTGAAGTCAGGGAGTGTGAATTCTCCAGTTCCATTCTTATTTCTCAAGATTGTTTTGGCTGTTCAGAGCCTTTGTATCTCCATAGAAAATTTTAAATTATTTGTTCTAGTCCTGTGAAAAGTGAGCTTGGTGGGCTTCCCTGGTGGCGCAGCGGTAAAAAAAAAAAAAAAAAAAGTGACCTTGGTATTTTGATAGGGATTACATTGAGTCTGTAGATTGTCTTGGGTAGTATTATCATTTTAACAATATTAAGTCTTCCAATCCATGAGCATAGTATATCTTTCATCTGTTTTTGTTGTCTTCAATTTTTTTCATCAGTGTCTTATAGTTTTCAGAGTACAGGTCTTTTGCCTCCTTAGGTAGGTTTATTTCTAGGTATTTTATTCTTTTTGAGTGATGGTAAATGGTTTCAATCAAATGTAATTTCAAACAAATGTAAATTGTTTCCTTAATTTCTCTTTCTTATAGTTCATTGTTGGTGTATAGAAATGCAACAGATTTCTGTGTATTAATTTTGTATCCTGCAACTTTACCAAATTCATTGATGAACTCTAGTAGTCATTTTGGTGAGGTCTTTAGGATTTTCTATGTAAAATATATCATCTGCTAACAGTGATAGTTTTTCTTCTTCCTTTCCTATTTGGATTCCTTTTATTACTATTTTTTCTTCTCTGATTGCTGTGGCTAGGACTTCCAATACTGTGTTGAGTAAAAGTGATAAGACTGGGCATCCTTGTCTTGTTCCTGATCTTAGAGGAAATGCTTTCAGCTTTTCACCATTGAGTACGATGGTCACTGTGGGCTTGTCTTATATAGCCTTTATTAGGTTGAGGTATATTTTCTGTATACCCACTTTCTGGAGAGTTTTTATCATAAATGGATGTTGAATTTTGTCAAAAGCTTTTTCTGCATCTGTTGAGATGATCATATGATTTGTATTCTTCAATTTGTTAATATGGTGCACCACATCAATTGATTTGCATATATTGAAGAATCCTTGCATCCCTGGATAAATCTCACTTGATAATTGTGTATGATCCTTTTGATGTATTGTTGGATTCAGTTTGCTAACATTTTGTTGAGGATTTTTGCATCTATGTTCATCAGTGATATTGGCCTGTAATTTTCTTTTTTTTAATATGATAATATCTTTGTCTGTTTTTGGTATCAGGTGATCCTGGCCTCCTAGAATGATTTCAAAAGCATTCCTTTCTCTGCAATTTTTTGGAATAGTTTTGGAAGGATAGGTATTAGCTCTTCTCTAAATGTTCAGTAGAATTCAGCTGTGAAGCCATCTGGTCCTGGACTTTTGTTTTTCGGAAGTTTTTTTTATTATTGATTCAATTTAATTACTGATAACTTGTCTGTTCATATTTTCTATTTCTTCCTTGTTCAGTTTCACAAGATTGTACTTTTCTACAAATTTGTCCATTTCTTCTAGGTTGTCCGTTTTATTGGCATATAGTTGTTCTTAGTAGTCTCATTCTTTGTATTTCTGTGGTGTCAGTTGTAACTTCTCTTTTTTCATTTCTGTTTTATTAATTTGGGCCCTCTCTCTTTTTTTCTTGATCAGTCTGGCTAAAGGTTTATTAATTTTGTTTATCTTTTTAAGGAACCAGCTCTTAGTTTCATTGATCTTTTCTGTTTTTTAGTCTTTATTTCATTTATTTCTGCTATGATATTTATGATTTCTTTCCTCCTGACCTTAGGTGTTTTTGTTGTTGTTCTTTTTCTAGCTTCTTTAGATATAAGGTAAGTTTGTTATTTTAGATTTTTCTTGTTTGCTGAGGAAAGCTTGTATCACGAGAAACTTCCCACTCAGAACTGCTTTTGCTGTATACCATAAATTTGGGATTGTTGTTTTTTCATTTTTATTTATCTCCAGGTATTTTTTGATTTCCTCTTTGATTTCTTCAGTGATCCATTCGTTGTTTAATAATAATTATTTTTTAAAATTAGTTAATATCTTCTACTTAAATAATTATGCCATTTGTAAATACAAATAGGCTTTTTTTAAAACTTTATTTTTCTTGCCTTATTGCACTGGCAAGTCTCCAGAAAAATATAAGCAGTGACAATAGACAGCTTTGCTTTGTTCCTGATCATAGGGAAAGTATTCCACATTTCTCCACTGAGTATGATGTTATCTGTAGTTTTTTCATAGATAGTCTTTACTAGATTAAAAAAGTTCTCTTTTATTCTTATTTTGCTAATATTTATTATGACTGGGTGTTGAATTTTGTCAAATGCTTCTTTGTACCTATTGAGATTATCATATATGTTTATTTTTGGCCTGTAATATGATGAATTACATTGATTGATTATTTTTCTAAGGATTTTTGCATTTATTATATATTATTTTTTAATAAAACCAGATAAAAAACTTAAAATCATTGAGTAGCTGGTCTGGCACTGCTGGAGCCATTTCAGAGAGTATCTGGATAGGTGACGTTTTAAAGTACTGCCAAAATAGACTTGTCCAAACTGAAACATTGCAAGCATTCATTTTCCCCCCTTTAGTCAAGCAGCTATGTAGAAAATAGAGATCATTTACTAAATCTTTATTAATAAAGCTTTGACATGATTTTATTTTGTTTCCTAGCAATTAACTAAAATACTATCTAAATGTAAACCAACTGGTAAACCATTATACAGTAGTAGAGTTCAGTTGTTATTTATCAAATTAGAAGACTAACCAAGGTAAGAGAGTCTCATTGAGTTCTTAGTATGGAATCTTGAATATTTTCCTAAAAGGAGTATGCTTATATTATCACTTCAAAGAAATAGTAAAACTCATAAGTCATCAAAATAAGAAAGAATCACTAGATAGTAGTACTTAAGAGGAAAAACTCACTGGTCATAGTGGTCCACAGAATAAACATAAGTCAGCATAGTAGCTCAGTGAATTCAACAAATCTAAATCAACTAAGAAATGTGGAGTAGGCTTACCAACGTAGGTGGCATCTTTTGGATTTTATTTTGGTTTTATGTTTTATGTTTATACTAAAGCCTTATGCACATACATGAAGGGCAGCTGTTCCATCACACTGTAGTCCCTCAGTGGCTCCTGAGCCTCACAGGCATTTGCCATGATTGGCACTTTTTCCTCTCTAACATGCTCTCTCCTTCTCTCTACTACTAACAATCTTGTGTCATCTTCTACCTGTCCTTCCTTTCCTCTTTTTATTATCTGCCGTATGTCTCCCCTGTACCATGGGCCTGTCACAGATTCTTGTGGCACATGGTGACTCCCACAGGGACTACTTTGCCTGAGGGGATATCTAAGACTAAAAGGATACTACCCAAGAAAATGTTTTAACCAACTCCTTGTTCCTCTAAAAGAAGATGTTAACATTTACCATGAACAGGTCTTACTTTTGTCAAGATCTTCATGGGGCTCTTCAGCATTCTCCATCACCTCCCTCATCATTTTAATCCATAGCCACTGTATTTGAATATGATGCAGCTAATGCTGGAAATGAAATAAGGTACTGGGGAGAAAACAACACACACACACACACACACGCACATACACACATGCTAACCTGGCTTTGTCTCTGATAAGGGATGAAGAGAGCAGAAGACTTTGCATGAGGAGGGTTTTGGCAAGTTACATTGTTCTACAGTTTATCAGTTGATAACTTTTGCTGCCTCCAAGTCATTGTGTTCTCCCAAGTGAAGAAACTTTGGCTGAACCCTGGAAATATACATGCGCCACAGAAATGAAAAGTTATTAAACCAAGACTGCAGGGGAATGCAGAGGAATGTTCTGTTTGTAATTCTGGGGGAAACAATTTAGAATGCACTTTTTAAGGCTTAACAAAATTACTTAAAATCTTGCAGGGAAACAACCAGCCTTTTAAAAATCTGGTCCTGAAGGATTTCATTTATCTTTCAGATCTAGCTGCTGCAAAATAGTGATAACGCACAAATTCTACAAGGTGTTAAATCTGCATCTACCAGTGGCTTGCTGAATTAATCAAATTATCTTAAAGTTAATGCAGCCAGTGAGAAGAGTTTAATGGTATTCAAAACCTTCACAGTAATAATTACCAATGAAGAGGGTCAGTCAGTTGAGAATTAATGTGAAAAATGAATAGAATGAGATTGCTGGGTCATATGGTAGTTCTATTTTTAGTTTTTTAAGGAACCTCCATACTGTTCTCCATAGTGGCTGTATCAATTTACATTCCCACCAACAGTGCAAGAGGGTTCCCTTTTCTCCACACCCTCTCCAGCATTTATTGTTTGTAGATTTTTTGATGATGGCCATTCTGACTGGTGTGAGGTGATACCTCATTGTAGTTTTGATTTGCATTTCTCTAATGATTAGTGATGTTGACCATCCTTTCATGTGTTTGTTGGCAATCTGTATATGTATGGCTGATTCAATTTGTTATAAAGCAGAAACTAACACACCATTGTGAAGCAGTTATACTCCAATAAAGATGTTTAAAAAAATGAATAGAATGAAAATCTGGATTAGTTTATCAGAACATGCATAAATTGTGGGGAAGGTGAACCATGAAAATAAACTTCATTTATGTTCATTTGGAAGGAGGAAATAAAAGAAGGTGTGTTCGAATTTGAACTTAGGGAAACTTTAAGGATTGGACAGTTCTAATGGAGAAAGAGAAAGAGGAGTTAAGCTTGGTGGGAAAGCAAGTTAGAGAATATCGAACATTATTTCTTCTCACATCTGCTTCTTCCATCTTTTAGAGTGCTGAAAACAGCTTTTATAATTCACCTACTACTTCCACCCACAAGTTTCTCCTCCCTGGTTTCATCTGTACACACATCTTTTCTTTCTCCTCTGTATATTCAAGAGAAGAGATAACACAGCATATAAATTATCTTTCCTGCTCAAAAAAAATTGATTGTACAAAGTATTACAAAGTAGAAAGTTGAGATGACTTAAATTACATTTTCTTCATCTCCCCTTCCCCAGAATCCCTTTCTTAAAAGTTGGAAAGGTATTTTTTAAGGGAATTTAATTTAAATATTTTATTAAAATTTCCAATGGGTGAAAACATCTTAAACATTTTAGAATTAGCATTATCTACTCATTTCATTCTTTTTTTTTTTTTTTTTTTTTGTGGTATGCGGGCCTCCCTCTGTTGTGGCCTCTCCCGTTGCGGAGCACAGGCTCCGGACACGCAGGCTCAGTGGCCATGGCTCACAGGCCCAGCCGCTCCGCGGCATGTGGGATCCTCCCAGACCGGGGCGCGAACCCGGTTCCCCTGCATCGGCAGGTGGACGCGCAACCACTGCGCCACCAGGGAAGCCCTACTCATTTCATTTTTATAGAAGGCAGTCAGAACAGATGGTATAGTAACTTTCTAAAAAGTGATTGGTTTAGTAAACAGATGTGTGTCTCCTGTGTTATATGTCAGGCAATATAGGGGTGTTTTATAAAAACCTCTTCTAGCAGAGCACCCTAACCCAATCTGTAGGCCCCTGATGAGTCCACTGGAAAGCTACTGGAAGAGCTGGTAGGCCCGTCTGGGAGTATGTGAAATGTTGAACAGACCCTTCTTTCAAATGTACCCTGCCGAAAGATGATATCCATGCTCTTTTCTGGTTCAGAGACTTAAAATTAGGAGGTTAGTATGTATGAGTATGAAACAAAGAGACAGAGATTGTTCCTATTGTGATGCCAAAAATAATACAGAGAGAAATGCTCATTGAGCTATTCATTCATTCATTTAGTCTGCTTGTATTGAGCACTTACCATGGTACAGGCACTATGATAAGCACTTGAGGTACACAAATGAATATGAAGGTGGCCCCAGACAGGAGGCCTCTGTCTGGAATCCAGAGATATCTATGTTAACCAACAAATGCAGTGACACATTATGGGTACCATGATAGAAGGGTATACAAGGGCATCCAGAAAGATGAGATCAGAGATGTTATTCAGAGTTGAGTCTTACAAGATGAGTGGATGTTCGATTGCTTGGCAAAGGGAAGAAGGCAGAGGAGACAGGTACAAAAGCAGCCTGGGGCCCCATGAAATGGCCCACTTGTGGAAATTACAAGTAGCTAAGTTTAATCAAAGAGTCGAGTCTCTAGGGGGTTGACAAGTTGGAGAACTCGGTATGTTCCAAATTATGAAAGCTCTCTTCAACTCTTTCAAGGGTGTGGACTTTATCTGGTAGGCATCTGGGAGTCCTGAAGGTATTAAGCAGGAGTAATAAAATTAGAGTTGATAGTTATGAAGATTACTTTGGTGGTGTGAAGGAGGACTTAAATATAAGGGAAAATGTTTAAAAATATTTATTTTTACCAGAAATTAAACATTCAGCAATTGTATTGCAAAAATCATGTGGGTGACATGAAGGGCAGGTCACAACACTCACCACAGACCACAGAGGCCTTCCTTCCTGCTGGTTCTATCACCTTCCCCTGGGAGCTCGGAGGCTGCCTCACTTCCTATTGCTTCTCCACCACCACCCTGCTCAACAAATGTATTCATTTATTCAGTGAGTGCTCATGTGCCAGGCCCTACGATAGGCCCTGGAGATAGTGAGACAAAAATAGCTCATGGTCCCTGCCCTCAAGATGTTCACTGGGGCCATCCCCAAATGTCCCTCTGGAGCCAGACATGGTCCATGAAGAGTCGTAATCTCACTCCTTCTCATGTAGCCACGCCTGACCTTTCCCTCCACCTTCCCAAAGTCAGGCTCATTTGTTGCAACATCATCTTGTGTGCCAACTGAAAAGTGAAAAGATTCACTGGGAATAGCCACAGTGACCAGTTACATTTTGAGAGTTGCCATTAACATATACACACTATGATATTCAAAATAGATAACCAACAAGGTCCTACTGTATAGCACAGGGAATTAATACAAAATATTTTGTAATAACCCATAAGGGAAAAGAATGAGAAAAAGAATAGGTATATATGTATAACTGAATCACTTTGCTGTACACCTGAAACTAACACAACATTATAACTCAACTATACTTCAATTTTTTTAAAAAAAGAGAGAGAGAGTTGCCATGAAGGGAAGGGTAGGAGGGTTGAATAAAAGGACTCCTAATGGTCTATTAGTGAGCCAGAGCCTCATACACCAGTTTAAATAGTTTAAAAGGTGACTCTGTTTTTCACAAGATTCAATTTGCAAAAAGTTCTGTGTATCACTCTGTCACTCAAGGATTCAAAACCATCAGAAGCCCATAATGGTCTTTTAGGTTAACATATTAATTATTGTTTTGGTAGGTAGAAAAACCATCCCCTCAAGCAAAGCTCAGAGCACAGACTTGATACATAAGCCACTGGCTCACTTAGTATTCGAGAAAGGTAAAACTCATAAAATGTGGTGTGAGGCCCATTTATAATAAAAACCCTCCAGAAAGTAGGCATAGAGGGAACTTAGCTCAACATAATAAAGGCTGTATGTGACAAACCCACAGCCAACATTGTTCTCAATGATGAAAAACTGAAACCATTTCCACTAAGATCAGGAACAAGACAAGGTTGTCCACTCTCACCACTATAATTCAACATAGTTTTGGAAGTTTTAGCCCCAGCAATCAGAGAAAAAAAAGAAATAAAAGGAATCCAAATCGGAAAAGAAGTGGTAAAGTGTATGCAGAAAACTATAAGAAACTGATGAAAGAAATTAAAGATGATACAAATAGGTGGAGAAATATACCATGTTCTTGGATTGGAAGAATCAACATTGTGAAACTGTCTCTACTACCCAAAGCAATCTACAGATTCAATGCAATCCCTATCAAACTACCAATGGCATTTTTCACAGAACTAGAACAAAAATTTCACAATTTGAAGGGAAACACGAAAGATCCCGAATAGCCAAAGCAATCTTGAGAAAGAAAAACGGAGCTGGAGGAATCAGGCTCCCTGACTTCAGACTATACTACAAAGCTACAGTAATCAAGACAGTCTGGTACTGGCACAAAAACAGAAATGTAGATCCATGGAACAGGATTGAAAGCCCAGAGATAAGGCCATGCACATATGGTCACCTTAATTTTTATATAGGAGGCATGAATATACAATGGAGAAAAGATATCCTCTTCAATAAGTGGTGTTGGGAAAACTGAACAGCTACATGTAAAAGAATGAAATTAGAACACTCCCTAACACCATACACAAAAATAAACTCAAAATGGATTAAAGATCTAAATGTAAGGCCAGACACTATGAAACTCTTAGAGGAAAACATAGGCAGAACACTCTATGACATAAATCACAGCACGATCCTTTTTGACCCAGCTCCTAGAGAAATGGAAATAAAAACAAAAATAAATAAATGCGACCTAATGCAAGTTAAAAGCTTTTGCACAGCACAGGGAACCATAAACAAGACGAAAAGACAACCCTAAGAATGGGAGAAAATATTTGCAAATGAAGCAACTGACAAAGGATTAATCTCCAAAATTTATAAGCAGCTCATGCAGGTCAATATCAAAAAAAAAAGCAAACAACCCAATCCAAAAATGGGCAGAAGGTCTAAATAGACATTTCTCCGAAGAAGATCTACAGATTACCAGCAAATACATGAAAGGATGCTCAACATCACTAATCAGTAGAGAAATGCAAATCAAAACTACAATGAGGTATCACCTCACACCAGTCAGAATGGCCATCATTAAAAAATCTACAGACAATAAATGCCAGAGAGGATGTGGAGAAAAGGGAACCCTCTTGCACTGTTGGTGGGAATGTAAATTGATACAGCCACTATGGAGAACAGTTTGGAGGTTCCTTAAAAAACTAAAAATAGAACTACCATACAACCCAGCAATCCCACTACTGGGCATATACCCTGAGAACACCATAATTCAAAAAGAGTCATGTACCACAATGTTCATTGCAGCTCTGTTTACAATAGCCAGGACATGGAACCAACCTAAGTGTCCATCAACAGATGAATGGATAAAGAAGATGTGGCACATATACAGTGGAACTTTACTCAGCCAAAAAACAATCGAAACTGAGTTATTTGATGAGGTGGATGGACCTAGAGTCTGTCCTACAGAGTGAAGTAAGTCAGAAAAACAAATACCGTATGCTAACACATATATATGGAATCTAAAAAAAAAAAAAAAAAAAGGTTTCTGAAGAACCTAGGGGCAGGACAGAAATGAAGATGCAGACACACATATATATGGAATCTAAAAAAAAAAAGGTTCTAATGAACGTAGGGGCAGGACAGAAATAAAGATGCAGACATAGAGAATAGACTTGAGGACACTGGGAGGGGGAAGGGTAAACTGGGACGAAGTGAGAGAGTGGCATGGACTTATATGTACTACCAAATATAAAATAGCTAGTGGGAAGCAGCCGCATAGCACAGGGAGATCAGCTCAGTGCTTTGTGACCACCTAGAGGGGTGGGATAGGGAGGGTAGGGAGGGAGACGCAAGAGGGAGGCGATATGGGAATATATGTATATGTATAGCTGATTCACTTTATTATAAAGGAGAAACTAACACACCATTGTAAAGCAATTATACTCCAATAAAGATGTTTAAAAAATAATGTGGTGTGAGGGTAAGAAGAGTCATTAAATGAAAAGAAATCTTATTTTATAATGTTTTTTCTATTTTGACCCTTGTTATTGTAAGATAACAAGCTCGTGCAGAAAGCCCTCTTGAGTAAGAGGGTACCTTTGATATCCTGACAAATCTTCCTACTTGGTGTGGTAAATTAAACTGTAGAAACAGATGTGCTGTACGTGGAGAGAAGGGAATCGTATGTTTTGGACTACCTTGAACATGGATCATTTGCCACAGTTTCAGACTGTTGTAATCTGCAGTGCAAATGACTAAATTCACCCTCAGTGGTGTAGCTTCCCCTTGAGTGCTCTCAGTTTGTGGGGAACATCTTCAGAAATCTCTTGGCCAACTTCCTGGGGTCAAGTTGTTCTAGTGGCATGAATTTTTTGGAAATTAATTCTTAGTAGTGTGAAACAGTTCCTAAAGGACTTCCATGTTGTGCTTTATAATAAATAGAAACTTGTCTTTGAAGCTGCCATAGACCTCACAGCATAGCTTCCAGCAATGAAAACTCATAATCATAACCTTTCAGGCTTCATGGTAACCTTGTCAGCTTTGGCAAAGGGCTAAACAGCCCATGCTGTTCCATCATTAATTAAACAAATGTTTATTGAGAGCCTACTGTGTGACAGGCACCGTTCCATGGGCTGTTTTCTGTGCCTGGACACCCAGCCCCACTTCCATCTAGTCATTCTCCAGGTCTCTACCTAAACATCAGGGAAAACTTCCCTCAATCCTCTTGACGAAGTTAGGATTCCTGATGGATGCTCTTATAACCCTCCACAACTCTCCTTAAAAACACTGGGCACAGGCTTCCCTGGTGGCGCAGTGGTCAAAAAAAAAAAAAAAAAATTGGGCACCGTTAAAATTTTGAAATTTTTTCTGTAATTTGAAGGGAGGGGAAGCCCATCTTCCCCACCAGACTCTAAGCTTGTGTTAATGGGAATCCTTTCTTATTTTTACACTTACTAGGATCTGGTTAGGACATAAGTAGGAATAATAAAGTATAAAGAGTGAAAATGAAAACTTTATTTTGTAATTCAGTTGTATTTATAATATCGTGATTACAATATTCCAACTAGGGATATTAGAATAAGTAGCAGGGAGTCCTGAGGCGCGTCATATGACTCTCTATTGTGTAAACAATCAGGATTGCTGAATGATGAGTGATTCGAACTGCTTTGATAGAACCTGACGTTTTCTAATAGTTTTTGGATGGAACACTCCTGCCAAATGCCCCTTCCTCTTGTGGAATCTGCTTCAAACATCCTCTGCAAGCGCGCATGCAGATAACATCAGACATGAGGACGGTTATTTACGTGGTGCTTCTGAGGATGGTCTGCAGCAAGCCTTTCCTAGGCTCCCTTGTTGCTGCAGGCAAGAGCTCTCTATCCAGCTTTGGTGGCAGTGCCCAAACTTCAAATTGCTTCTTTAATTTTCATCACATGGGATGCAGTCTCCCTGCCTAGGACCTTATCAGGGCTCATAAACATGTGTTTAGTCGAGAGGTGCCAATGAAGACCTCCACTGTGAACTCCAGTTCCAAGGTGAGCCCATGACACATTTAAATACTTAGAACTGATTGGTTGAGACAGATCACACAGGTTCTCCTCAGAAGTAACAGCATCTTCATGAAGTAGTAGTTTCCTCCATTTGGAATTTAAATCTCAGTATGATTGGTGGGTGACTACAAGTCTAAGTGAGCACTTTTCAGGTTTCTTTGTCCAACGTGAAGTAGAAATAATGATAGTAACCTTGCATCTTTTTGGATCTTATCAAAGGTTAGGAAATAAAAATCACTCTGTTCAGATCTGTTTGTTTCAAGATAGATTAAAGACACATGAATAACAAAACAGCTAGTGACACAAACCTCCTCAGTGTACTTCATACCTGCCTTGGTAATCATAGGATCTACTCTTGTAGAGCAGAGGTTGCATTCAGATACCTAATGATACATTAAGATTCACACTTGTAGACTTGGCCAGCTTTCCTCCTAATAGCATCCCACATTCATTGCCAGATGATGAGTGGCTAGGCCTTTGTACTCTTGTTGGAGTGACTAATGAGCTCTATATTCTTATTTTTTTATATGTCCATCCTCCCCAAGTGACCGTAAGCTCACTGAGGGAATTAGTGACCCTATCTTGTTCATGTACTTTATCCCCAGCATCAATCCCAACATCTAACCCATATCTGAGTGCTGAATAACAATGTTGGTTGAATTATAGGAACTCACAAACACTATCTCTTCTATTCTTCCTGAAAGCAGCTATAGTCATCTGCCCACATAAATTCATGCAGAGTCTAAGTCACAAAGCTATAGCATGATAACTGGATGTATAAGACATCACAGCCAATAATCCTTTGGCTGTAAATTCAGGCAGAGTCTTAAGTCACAAAGCTGTAGCATGATAAATGGATGTATAAGATGTCAGAGCCAGTAATACTTTGCTTAATGGGAGTAACATTCTTTTATTAATTTATATATTTAGCGTGTTAAGGCATTTCTTTCCAGTTAAACTTCTTTTTGGGTAATTGTTCTTTCTTTGTATCTTTTGCACACTATTTAATTCAACTCATTCTTTTTGTGAATATTCATTAAAGCTGCCTTTAGAGTTAACTGCAAAATGAAGTTTCCACTTCCACTCTTTACATTTCAAGCTTCGATACAACTGAATCGTTAAACACTTTAGTTAAGACTTGAAGATGCATCTTTCAATTGATCTCCCTTGATTAAAGGTAGTTTGCAGGCTTCCGATAATACAGTCATACAAGAAGACATTAAATGCTTATTTTTCTCATTAGATTATTCAAGTCTACCCTACTTTACTCCACTATATAAATAGACAAGTAGAGCCCGCCTGTATTGAGATATGTGGAAGAAAATAAAATGTGGTTACTTACTTGCATTAATTCAGAGGAAATACAATCTTAATTAAAGTCTGAAATAGACTGAATTTTTAAGGAACTGGCATTATCTTTGCTAAAATTCTGACTAGAATTTGTCCTCTTTCAATCAATATATAAAATTGCTTTGTATATGGACAATACTGGCTTCTGCTAGCATTGTGATTACCCCTTTTGCGTGTAGGTGAATGTTTCTAAAGGATTTGAAGGCTGTGCTTTTCTTTAATAGATAAATATTCTCCCAACTCTGTCCACTTATTATTTTTAAAGATAGTAGAAGAGAAAGCTTCGCTCTTGCTCCCACTTGAGTGATCAGAAGTTGAGAATTAGCCACCCAATAAATGAGAGTGATTTCTGTAGATTTCTTGTAGTTTATGTGATTTTTAAACCCATACATGTAGAATCACTATTATCAGCACTGATAGTTGGTTTCTGTCACAGAAGTGTTTTATATTTACTTTCTTTTCATTTTCTTTGGAAAAAAACTTGGATTTCAAGTTCTGTTTTGGAAATACACTGTTTCTTGTAAGTGTAACTGAAGTTCTTGGACTGGCTGTAATGGAGGTAAAAGTAGTAGGGCAGAGTAATGATGTTAGATGGTCCTTAATTGGTCAATGAATCCTCTGTCCTCTCTTTAGAGGGAGAGCAGCATTAGGCTTTGAGAGTAAAAGAATCCATCACATGTTTTATCCATTCCGTTCCTCATTCATTCAACCAGTAAAGAACCTTTTCTATGCCAGAGACTATGTACAGCACTGGGGATATATGAGGATGAACCAAGCACATATCACTGTCTAATGAGGGAGACATCAGAAATTTAATACTTGAATACACTGAAGAAGGTCTGTGATGCAGATGTGCACCAGGTATTAAGGAAGCATCACAGAGGACCTACACCAGGCTTCTCTTCCTTGCAGCAGTAGTGTGGAAGGGCCAGGGACCTGGTCTCTTGTTTTCCCATTCAGTCAACCAAAGTGCCTCTCCCAGCCAAACATCAGCAATGGCTGATGTGAGGCCACTGGATAACCAAAGTCTAGCTCTGCAGGCAGTCCTGAGCTGCACTAGCTTAAAGTTTTGTAAAAAGCCCTAGACCTCTTAAACCCAGACACCACCCAGAGCTTCCCTGGCCCTAAAACTACAGCCCCAGGGAGCACTGTGGCATTGGCCCTTTGGTTCTGGCCCCGGCCAGGCTTGTAGACTCCTTATCCTATGCCAGGAGCCTCAGATAAGGACTTAAGCGTCTTTGTCCTTGGCCTGATGTCTGTGTAGGGTAATGAACCCATTCTTCCTCTCCACTCTTTTATTTTGTGTTTAACCCTTGTAATTGTAACTCCTGGCCCACTGACTCACAGTTACTGTTGGGGAGTGAGGGAAAAAGAAGGTATCTGAATTCACAGAAGAATTGTTCAGTAGATTTTATCACCATACCATTACTTCACTATTTGAATACTTTCTGAGCTGGCTACTTTTGAGAATTAAACCCTCATTCTTTCCATTCAACAAGTATTTATTGAGATATTGAGCTCTGTTCTGTGGGGAATACAAACCCTCAAAAGCATAAGGAACTGGATTTCATTCTGTATACTTTCCATGTCACCAAGCTGATCTATGACTGAAAGATTATTGTCATGCAGGTTCTAATAGGACCTTTATTGTTCAATCACACTGTTACCAGAGTCGTTGAAGGCATCATTTTGATTTTGATGGTGGTGATGACAAAAAACTCGTATTTCATAATGCTTTTCACTTTTACCATTTTCTAAACTATTATCTCATTTTATCCTCACAGTGAAGAAGTAGATAATGCACATAAAATCCTCTTTTTACTGATAAAGATTTAGAGGCACCAAAGACTGATGTAGTCACTTAGCTCATGGTGAAACCAGGAATAGAGAGCCTCATGCCTGAGCGCACTCTATAGTTCATAAGAGGCTGTATTGTTATTTCATTCATTCTTCACAGTTTCCCTGTGAGTTGCAGTTACTACTCTTTTACAGATAAGGAAACTGAGGTACATAAGAGGGGATGTAGCTACCCAAGTTCATGCATATTCACCTCCAGCTAAGAGGTATCAAGCAGCTAGTTTGGACCAGGCACTGTACTGAGTGTATTCATATATAATGTCTTAGCTAAATCATAACAGTCTCTGAGGCAGGGTCCATTATTCATATTTGCTGGAAGTAAACCAGTTAATTAACCAGGTCTCCATTTACCGGCTGTAGAGTCAGTTCTGAAATTCCTTTTCTAATGTTCTTTCCATTAAGCCAGAGGTTCTCATTTTTTTTCCATCTCCAATCCATTTACAAGCAGAGCATATGCTCATTGATAATCTCTTCTTACACCACAGAGATTTTTCATAAAGGATTTGGTCCCCTAGGAGATATATCAGAAACTGTTGGTAAAAGCAAGTGGTGAGGAGAGGGGCACTCAGGAGAAAGGGTGTTTTAAGTCTCTTCCCTTCCATATTAACAACTAAACTGTATCTCTTAACTCTTGTTATAGTCTTTTTTTTTAAGATCCAACTTAATTTTGTCCTTTCAACACAAATTTATTGAGTACTTAACATGTGCCAAGTGTGCTCTAGGTACTGAAAATACAGCAGTGAACAAAATCTTTGAGGCCCCTACACTCACGAAGCATATATTCCAGACAGTGACAAGTTCTTTGAATGAAATTAAACAGGATGATGAGATAGACATTGGGGAGAGAGAGTGACTGCTGGATAGGGTGGTCAAGAAGTCTTCTCTGAGTGGTATTCAGGCCAAAAATGAACGGCAAAAAGCAGCCACCCCGTGCGGAGAGCTAGAGTCGGGTCTTGGGCATTTTCTTGCCTACAGCTGGCACTGGCACTGCTCTCCCTCATCCCACAAAGGCATCAAGCATGAGCTCAGACTACTCGACTCCCAGCTCGGGCCACAATGCCAAGAGCACCCGGCAAGGCTGGTTGTCACAAGCCATTCTCTATGCCAAAGCCTGGAGCTGGCTCTGGTCCACATGACCTGGAATCACGACTGCCCTGCACTTGGTTCCATGGCTCCCCCCACCCATAGGAGAACTCATTCCATCTTCAACAAGGGTGGGAACCTACACAGAGAGAGCCCCTGACTCACATGATAGTTGACTTTCAAAATGTCAGTTTTTTAAAAACTGAAAAACATTCACAGCGGAGGTTTATTCTTCTGTAAGCAGTTTGTCTTTGTTAAGGACCCAGATTCTTTTCTTTCCTTGCCCTCTGAATGGAACTTAATATATGCGCAGGAGACAAGGCAGCTAGTGGAGCCGGTGGGAACTAAGAAGATTCTGGAAAGCAGCTTGGCTCATGAGTCCTTGCTTGACATGTCTATACCCAGTGTCCTGTAATTTTTACATGTGACGTGACTGGCAACTATGTTTCTATTCGGTTTTTATTACAGAGGAAGTCTGAGTGGTGAAGTTCCGCATAATTAAATCTCAAGGACACAGAAGCAATGGTGCCTTCAGAATGATGTCAGTAGAAGTGTTTCATACAAACCAATCACTGAAATACATTCATCTAGGACTTACAGTGAATGGAAACCAAGTTTATGTTTGTATAAAAGTGAAAAATAAACTTTAAACTGTAACATAAAAGATCGGGGATGGGGTAAAGGAGTTGATGACCTTTGGGGAGATTTTTCAAATTATTCCATTCTCTCCTTGGAAAAAACTGTGAAACATATCCTGGGGATATGACTCCTTTGACAACAGTCATTATACTCCGCTCTGCTACTCATGGTCTGTGTTGGAGCAGAAAGCAGGTTCTAGAACTTACTTGAAGAGAGTTTTTCACAAGGCCAACCTTTAAATAAATTATAACTCGTAGAAGCTGTCAGGCCAGGCTCAGGATTTGCACAACCTTCACTGATGTCCCCAAGTTAGAATTAACACACCCCTACCCTCCCATGATACTTGCTGTGTCTACAGCGGGACCTCCGCATTGCATTGAAATTGCTTGTAATTTGGGTTGTCTCTCCCGTCTCAATGTGAAGACAGACAGATATCTTTCACCTTCATAGCCCCACAGTGCCTTGAACATAGAAGCTGAAGATTTGTTGAATAAAATTTCTTGTATTCAGACCCTTAGACATTTCCTCATTTTTTGCATTGATGCATTTGGACAAAATTCTGAATTTCTAAGATAAGCTTCTCAAGTGGGACTTGGACGCTAAATCAGTTTATTCATTCCTTCAGCAAGTATTCATTAGCATGTACTGTGTTGATCAGCTTACCTCTCATAGATTTTTTTTCTTTTTTGCGGTACGCGGCCCTCTCACTGTTGTGGCCTCTCCTGCTGCGGAGCACAGGCTCCGGAAGCGCAGGCTCAGCGGCCATGGCTCACGGGCCCAGCCGCTCCGTGGCATGTGGGATCCTCCCGGATTGGGGCACGAACCTGTGTCCCCCGCATCGGCAGGCGGACTCCCAACCACTCAACCACTGCACCACCAGGGAAGCCCCTCTCATAGATTTTTAAATACATACTTAAATATAACAGTTACCATTTTTGAAACCTGTATAAGTCCTGATGATTTAATTTTAAGGTTTTTATGACTTAAAATGCTTGAATGTGTAATTTGAATCTACCTAAGTTGGAAGGAGCTCTGAAATAAGCTCCACCAGGATAACAGAAAAAAACTGTGTCTGTCACTAGGCTATATATATTTTTTAACTTCTTGGAAAAGCAAATAGCAGGAAGATCAAATTCCTCCAATAATGGATTTTTCCACTCAATTATTCAGCTGTCGAAGCTGCTGGGCCATGCAGAACTGGTTTCAAAACTGCTCCACTGCCAGATGAAGCTATCAGAATTGTCAGTCTCCAGGGAGCCTGTGAATTATTTCAAAATGGTCACAAAGGACCATGAGAATTAAATGGACTTTATTGGGGGGAAATAATTATTTTCCTACTGGGGTTTACCAGCCACCTCCTTCATCCTTCAAGGTTCTGAAATGTCTCTCAGTAAACACAATTCTGTTATTTTCAGCTATCTGTACAAATTATCAATAACTAAATACTCAAATAACCTGGGTTTTGACAATGTAAATGCAGAAACTATCCTATTTTTTAATCCATAAGAAAAATTCTACCCTATCAAATAAGGTTCTTAAAACTTTGACTGACAATTCTTAATCAAAATAATGGCTTTCACTTTGTTTCATAAGGACAATCCTTTTATCTCCCTTGCCTTTCTAATAATCCGAATTTCCAAAGAATTACCTTCTTAGTAATGGAATAAAGAGAAATGAAAATGTTTCTCCTATTAAGGCAAGTGAGAAAAATGGTCAGTTCCTCTGAGTCCATTGACAGTGATAAGCATGTATATTAATTTTCTTAATGGCTATCCGAGCTGTATTTGGTTAAGTCTTTTAAAATCATGCTCATTCATATTATAACTACTGCAGTAGTACAAACTTACAACTTAAGAATGCTGGCCACAGAGTAATGAGTGAAAAATATTTTATTAATATGTACTTACAAATTACACATGCAGACACACACACACACACACACACACACACACACACACACTCTCTCATACACACAGAAATTCCAAGGTCTGCTCTGATTTGATAAAACTGACTGTGAAATTATAAACTCACAAACATCAGTAAGTGATATTTCATATAAAAGAAATCTTCACTTTAAGAGCCTCAAATCACATTTTTGGTGATTCAGTTTACAGATAACTTTCAAGAACATCCGTGACGCATAAAGCAATGTTTACCATTGTTGCTACAACTACAGAAAAAAACACCAGGCTTACTTTCATATTAAAAGAGCAGATAATTCAAGTCGTTTTTGAAGCTGGTCAAAATAAAAATGACAGTTACTAAAAAGAAACATCATAAAAATTATTAAAAAGCTACCCCAGATTTTTACAGGCTCTTACTTTTAAACATAAAGGTGTTAGCTAGAGGGAACCAAGAACACGTTTAGATGACAGAATTTAGGGGCTCATGGGGACTGGAAACGTGGTATGAACCACACCCCCACATAATTATCCATCTTTACTGATTGGGTTCCTTCAGCATGGTTGGCTTTTTTTAAATATAAATTTATTTATTTTATTAATTTATTTTTGTCTGCATTGGGTCTTCGTTGCTGCATGCAGGCTTTCTCTAGTTGCGGCGAGCAGGGGCTTCTCTTCGTTGTGGTGTGCGTGCTTCTCATTGCAGTGGCTTCTCTTGCTGTGGAGCACCGGCTCTAGGCACGCGGGCTTCAGTAGTTGTGGCTCTCAGGCTCTAGAGCGCAGGCTCAGTAGCTGCGGTGCACGGACCTAGTTGCTCTGCGGCATGTGGGATCTTCCTGGACCAGGTCTCAAACCCATGTCCCCTGCATTGGCAGGCGGATCCTTAACCACTGCACCACCAGGGAAGTCCCATGGTTGGCTTTTGACCAGACGGTATTGAGTGAGATTTGGAAGTAGGAAGACAAACAGAGATGTCGGAAAGCAGTATTGCTTTTATCATGGTTTGGGGTTTTTTTTTTTTTTTTTTTTTTTTCAAATTCATCATTTGGTCATGTCTACAGACAACAACTAGCTTTGTTGTTTTAAACAGGCTAACAGGTGTCTAGGGCTGACTTGCTTTGACTCTGTATTTGAAATCCTCCATCTTTGTGAGCTTGGCAAATCACGTATCCTCTTTGAACCTCAGGTTTCTGTAAAAATGTAAAAAATGGAGTTAATGATAATACTGCTCCTGCCTGCCTAAGAGGGTCAAGTGAGATTTTATACTATAAGGGACTTTGAAAATCACAAAGCACTGCACAAATGTATGGTTTCGTTCTAATGGTCTCAGGAGAGTTGTCTGCCTGAAATGAACCAAGAAATCCCTGAATCTTAACTACATGCAAAAGTGTGTGTTCACATCAGAGTCACTTGTATGTCTGTGAAAGGCTTTGCAAAGCTCCCTGTGTGACGTCCACTCTATAAACCACCAAGGCTAGGTCCAGCAAGACTGAAGATTGAAGCCTCATGGCAGAGGGTCAGCACCCACAGGGGGCCAAGCCTGAGACCAAAAGCATGACATCTGGCATTTAGAAGCACACTCACATTTCCTTGAAGTGAGAATGAAGAGTGAAAGGTGCTGATGCTGTTATAGACACTGTGTCAGTCTTGTAGGAAGAGTTAGGAACCTCTGGCAGCAATCTAACCTTTTAAGCAAATGCATTCAAGTCTAGGCATGGTGATTAAGTCAGTCTCATGCAGAACAGAATTTAAAAAGTGAATTCTGCTTGATCCACGAAATTATGTGAGCAAGTTATGTAACCTCCCTGTGCCTTGGTCTTATCATCTGTGAAATGGAGATAGTAATAATGCACATCTAATGGGGTTGTTAAAAGGATTAAATCAAAAAGCACTTAGCTCAGCAACATAGTGAGTTTTCAGTAAATGTTAGCTACAATTAGTTTTTTTTATTATCTTAATTGGGATTTAAACTCCTATACTTCTGTTGGTCCATCTGTAACATAAATGTAAGCAACTGCCCATCTCCTGCAAGTGGAGAATTTTCTTTCAGTCATTGAGATATGTCTTGAGATACATAAGTAGATATTTCTTTATCTAAGTAAATAATATTCAAAATAAATATTCTCTTTGGTTTAAGAGGTTGGGCACATTAAGGGGTCTCAGCTTAAATGAGCAGGAAGAGGCACAGAATCACCAGTAGTGGAAATGGCGCAGAGGGTGTAAAAACCCAGGAGAACAGTAAAGTACATTTGAAATGACAATATTGGTATTACACAGTGCCCAGAAAACAGTTACACATGCAGCTTCTGCCAAGCTTGTTTGCTGTCACTTCCTAAATTTGGCTGGTAAGCAAGGAAGACATCTGGAAAAATAGTTAAAACAGTGTCTAATTAGTTTTAAAATATTTTAGTTTAAAAATACAGTAATTAAATAATGTAGTTCTGAGGATAAAAGGAAGAGACTATTCTGGGAAGACACGATATTGCATTCTCAGACATTGCCAGTGGAGACATTTAGGGCTTGTGAGGGAAACATAGTTATTTCTTTAATTTTTCGTAATGAAACTATTCAAACTAACAGAGGTATGAAAAATAATATAGGACACATTTTTCTGACCACTAAAATTAAATAGACATCAACATTTTGCCTTAATTCCTTCACAGAGTTATTGCTAAAACCAAAATTGTATCTAATTACGTTAGCTGATTCCCATTCTAGTACTGATTCCAGTTGGCTGTATAACTATTTTCTGTGACTAGAGATGCAATACAACAAATTAAAACTTCGGAGTAAATGTTAGATTCCGAGTTGTAAGCAAGAAATCCTCCTTGTATCCTGAATCTTCTGAAAGACTCACTAAATATCTGGGCATCTTTGATTGAATTAGTCAGTGTTTTTTTTTTTTTTTAATTGACTAAAGCAAGGCCAACCCTAGATGTTAGGTGGTATGCTTTAAAGGACCATAGAGATCCTACTTACTCAATAATATTTTTCTCATCAACTTGCCAATTCCCCTATTGGTCAATTGGAAGTCTAATTGCAACTCACTCCTATGGGGTCTGTATTAGTTTGGGTTCTCCAGAACCAATTGGAGACACACACGCAACACCCCCAAACACATTAAGAGATTTACTATGAGGAATTCACACTCCTTCAGGGATGTCCCAGAAAGGGGCTATAGTGTTATAGCTCTCCACTTTCAGATGATGCCTACATAACTTGCAGAGCCATCTCTAAACCAGGCTCCAGTCTTCCCTCTCTGTCAGGTGATCAGAGGGAGCTCCCCATACAGTCATAGGTACAGGCTGCGAGAGAGAAGGCAGGGTAGCAGGTGTGGGGACCATGGGCATTTGGGTCAATTCTTCGTGTAATTCACTTGTCCTTTCAGGAACTGCTGAAGCCCAGTCACCTATATTCCACTTCTATTTGATGATGGAGTGTTGCTGTGCACACCCACCTTCATGACTTGGTGGGACAGATAACAGCCATTTCATGATGGACGGCTCAGGTTGCATGGGAACTTGGTGGTCCATGGTTCAGCCTCCACTAAGGTCCAATAGCCAGCCAAGGGCTCTTCCTCAAAAGGAGAGTACAGTTAGCTCTAGAACAACATGGGTTTGAACTGCTTGGCTCTACTCATATGTGGATTTTTTTCAATACATACATATCAGTATTACAGTACTACATGATCTGTGGTTATTTGAATCCATGATGCAGATGTTAGTTGAATCCATGCAGATCCATGGATACACAGAGCCAACTGTAAAGATACACAGGGGTCTTCAACTGTGCAGAGAATCAACACCCTTAACCCCTGCATTGTTCAAGGGTCAACTATAGTTGCTTTGCTGCAAAATCGTAAAGGCCTGCACTGCAGTTCACCCATAGGGAACTGCTAAAGGCTCCTAACAGCACCCCTACCTGCCACTGCCACTTCAGGCACCATTGGATCTGCTGCATCATATGGCCAAGCAGGAGAGCAGCTTGCACAGCAGCCTGGACCTGTTGCAAAGCTTTTTTTATTCTCAGCCCCACTTAAAGCTAGCAACTTTTTGGATCACTCAGTAAATGGTCTAGAGTAACACACTTAAATGGGGAATTTGTTGCCTTGGTTGTAGAAGGGGGCAGACTCAACAACTTATGCTTCACCTTAAAAAGTGAGGGGGCATCCCAACATGTGCCTCACCACTGGACCCCTAGAAATTTCAACAGGGTAGAAGGCCTCTGAATTTTTGTCAGATTCATTTCTCACCCCGTCACCCATTATTATGTCTTAATAATAATAATATTATTATGTCTTAATAATAAGTCTAGAGTGGTTTCTACTTCTTGCTCACTACATCCAAGCAGCATATTTTCATCAGTGTAATGGATCAATGTGGTATCTAATTGAAGGAAAAGGCAATTTACATTCCTGCCAACTAAATTAAGACAGAGGGCTGGAGAGTTGACATACACCCAAGGCAGGCAGTGAAGGTATATTGCTGACCTTTCAGGTGAAAGCGAACTGCTTTTGGTGGTCTTTACCAGCACTTATCAAGAAAAATAGCATTTGCCAGATTACTAGCTACACACCAGGTCCCAGAGAACGTGTTAATTTACTCAAGCAATAAAACCACATCTTGTACAGCAGCTGCAGTTTTAGTCATCACTTGGTCAAGCTTACAGTAATCCACTGTCATTCTCCAAGATCCATTTGTTTTCTGCATAGGCCAAATAGGTGAGTCGAATGGGATGTGGTGAGAATCACCATCCCTGCATCTTTCAAATGCTTGATGGTGGTGCTAATCTAGGCAATCCCTCCAGGAATGCAGTATTGCTTTTTATTTGCTATTTTCCTGGGTAGAGGCAGTACTCCTGGCTTCCACTTGGCCTTTTCCACCATAATATTCCTCATTCCATAAGTCAGGAAGTCAACGTGGGGATTCTGCCAGCTGCCGAGTATATTCATTCCAATGATGTATTCTGAAGTGGGGGAAACAACCATGGGATGGATTTGGGGACCCACTGGGTCCACTGTGAGACAAACCTGAGCTGAAAATCCATTGATCACCTGATTGATCACTCCATAAGCCCCTCCTCCGACTGGTGGACCACAATGACATTTTGGATCTCCTAGAATTAGTATCAGTTCAGAACCAATGTCCTGTAGCCCCCGAAAAGTTTATTTCTTTTTTTCCCAGTGCATAGTTACCTTGGTAAAAGGCCATAGGTTCCTTTGGGGAAGCCTGAAAGGAAGATTAATAGTCCAAATTTGGTCAGTACACCAGGGTCCTTCCTCAAGGGGGCCCAGCCTCCCCTTCATTCAAGGGATTCTAGATCTGTAAACTGGCTCAAATCTGGGAATTGACTGAAGTGCCATAATTTTGTTTTTATGATTTAGGTTGGACTTTTGTCCACTTGACCTAGAGCTTTTTTGCCTATAAAATCCAAGTATTTAGTAGACTCCTATCTATTTCACGTCTATGAATACCATGAACAACTAACCAACACTACAGGTTTGCAGGATCAGACTATTCTGATTGCTGCTTTGACTCTCTTGTCCATGATGATAACCACACCTACCTTGCCTTTGGCAGTTAATGCTGCCTCTTGGCCCCTGCCACCCTGGAATCTAGTTACTCCCACTACATTTAGGTTACTGAATTCAGTGACTGCAGTCCCCACTGTAAAGTCTGGCCTACATTGAAGAGCAATCGGAGAACTCTTCAAGGATGCTGGAGCACTGCTCACAAATTTATTTTTCACAGTAGTGGTAAAAGTTATGTCTTTTGGACCCTCCCAGGGTGGGTGAGTAGGTCTGAAACAACAAATCAACTCTAACGTCCCAATCTCCCTAAGCTTATGAATCCTTTCCTCTACCTTAAACCAGTTTGCACACTGTGAGTCACCTTTTGATCCATGTTTCAGCCAACCAGACAGAATTCTTTCTAACTACCCAAGCTGCAACATTAAATGCAGAAACTCTACTTAGTGAGCTCCTATCAATGAATTCTATCTGATCCAGCTTTATGTTCCTTTCACCATTATCCTACACCTCAACATTCATTCCCACACGTGTTCCCCAGATTTCTGTCTATATAAATTAGAAAAGTCAAGTAATTCTTTTGGCACACTCCTCATGGAGCACACTTCATACCTCACCTTTAGGTGCCTGCTGGGACTTGAGTCTAGTTGTAGGTCTAGAAGCAAAGAGTGGTAAAGATGGGTCCTAAGGAGAATCAGCGTTGTCTTGCATGATAACTACCTCAGGGGAGGTCATTACAGTTCCCTCAGGAAACCTAAATTTAATCCCCTCAGAAGGGGATGAAAAGGCTGGTACCACTGGGGATTAGAAGGCAGTTTGCATTGGGAGTAGAGAAGCCTCTTCCACTGGCAAAGAAGACCCATCAGTGCAATGTCCCCAGCTTCAAAAGGGTCTTCCCACATGCCCCCATTCCAATTTACAGGATCTCATTCTTTCTCAGTCAATGCCCCCACTTTAACAGTAGGCTGGGAGTTTAACTTGCATTGTAATTCAACCGATTGCAAAATGAGATTCTGCATTTGATTTTCAGCAGTCTCAGCCCTGGGGCTGCAGGAGAAGGGTTTCCTTCAGGGCACCCATGGAAGCTTTCAGTCATTTTATGTGGCATAAATTTGAGCTGGGATTTTCAATTCCTGAGCTCATCCTTTTCTTTCACCCATTTGTCAAGAGACATTAGGAGCAACTAGCCAACCTCATACTAATTAGATTTCCAAAAATATTCAGAGGTATCAAATACAGAGTCACTTAGCTTCTTACTTCTTATAAGTGATTTGATTAGGGGTACCCAGTGGAGATATTTTGCACACCTCTTTTGTCAGGTCACACCATGGACTATCAGTAACCTTGTTACTACTGGAAACAAGTCATTAGCATCTTTAAATCTAATCAGATTAAAAAGCCAATTCCAGAAATCCCAGTAGGAATTCAGAAAACTCTTCCTTAAAATTCTTTTTGTCAGGAACCACTCTCAGTCTGTATTAGTCTGGGTTCTCTAGAGAAGCAGAACCAATTATATATATATATATATATATATATAGTCCTCTCCAATGTGAGTGGGTTTCATCCAGCCCATTGAAGCCCCGTGTTAAATAAAAGGCTGCGTAAGTAAGAATTATTTTATATATATATATAATTTATTATAAGGAATCACAGCTCACATAATTATGGAGGCTGAGAAGTACAGGTAAACCTTGAATCCTTGAACAGTTGAACAACATGAGTTTGAACTGTGTGATCCACTGATACGCAGATTTTTTTTTCCGTAGTAAGTACTATAGTACTACACGATCCAAGGTTGATTGAATCTGCAGATTCAGAACCGTGGTTATGGAGGAAACTCCGATACAAAGGGCTGACTAAATTACACGTGGATTTTCGACTGCGTGGAGGGTCGGTGCCCCTAATCCCCACACATTGTTCAAGGGTCAACTGTACAAGATTTGCAGTTGGCAAGCTGGAGACCCAGAAGACTCAATGATATATTTCCTGTCTGAGGCTGAGGGCCTGAGAATCAAGAGAACTGATGATGTAAGTTCCCTTCTGAGTCTGAGTTCCAAGGCAGAGGAAGGCTTATGTCGCAGCTTACAGACAGTCAGACTGAGAGAGAGAATTCTTTATTACTCAGCCTTTTATTTTACACAGGCCTTCAACGGGCTGGATGATACCCACTCACACTGGGGAGGATGATCTGCTTTATTCAGTCTACCAATTCAAATGTCAGTTTCATCTAGAAACACCCTCACAGACACACCTGGAAATAATGTTTAACCAAATATCTGGGCATTACATGACCCAGTCAAGTTGACACATAAAATTAACCATCTCATGGGTGGATGAGAAAAAGTAGAGCGTCTCTCTCAAACACACACTCAGTTTAAATGCCATTTCTGGTTGTCTGGAACAACCTTCTAACCATCTTTTCATTTGCAGAGTGGCATGACAGTTGAGTCCTATGAAGCAATGAGAGGCTGGACTGGTAATTTTAAAATGCAGGGGGACAGGAAGGGTGAGAAAATAAAGCAGCTCTGAGATGTATGGACCAGGAAAGGTAGACATAGGCTGATAAAGGAGTTGGGGAAAACCTAGGATGATGATTTTAAGTGTTGAGTGATGGTAGAAGTGGTGGTGAGGATAGCAGATAAAATTTATTAAATGATCATAATGAATTAGGAAGGTAACATAACACTAATTTTATTTAATCATCAGAGCAACCATATGAGACATGTACTATTACTGTCTCCAGTTTACAAATAAGGAAACTGAGACTTCTGGAGGTTAGAGCCAAAGTCACAGGTCAGTGACAGAGCTGGAATTCCAACCCACCATGTGAAACTGCTGGAAGGAGACATCACTACCAAGCAATACAGGCTGCACGGGGAGAAATCCAGGCAGAAAATACTCCAGGGCACACATCATCCTCTGCACAGTTTTGCCTTAGCTAGTTAGAGGAAGGGTATATTTGTTAGAACACTTCAAAGTGTCTGAATTAAAAGGCAAACAAGGAAGACTAGTCTCTGACGTTTAGCTCAGCTCAGAGTAGTAGGCAGTGAGGATAGTTGATTGCAGCAAAAGAAAAAAAAGGGAAAGGGTAAAAGAGAAATAGAATCATCTTTGCTCAGTCACCCCATTCCCAAACTTGAAATTAATTATAGAGGAGAAGAAAGAAACATGGGGTCAAAACAAGATAGTTGGTTAAAAGGCAGAATATGTTAGAAAATAAATTTAGATGGGTTTATGGGTAGGGGTAATAATAGAATAAGAGTAGTTATAAGAATATGAATTAAATCCCAATTTAGATCATTTGAAAGAAAGAATACAAAAGTGCTGAGCTCTGTACAGTAGATAATGCAATCCTGAGCTGCCTTGTACACTTCAGGCTGGTGTGTAGGCTCTTCTGGAGCATGTCATCTACAACTAACATCAGCTTCTGAGATAGCAATTTGCCTACAGTAAGTATTCAGTAAAATATTATCACTCTCCAACATTGAATTGGATAATTATCACAACAACTACTGTTCCAACATTAGGCTGATTTTGCTCTTCTTTTGGAGTTACATGGTGTCAGAAACATTAGGGAACTTAATTACTTAAGTAGGTTTGGAAATTCAAGACGGGAGATTAAGAATATAGACTTTGTAATCAAACCAGGTTTTTTTTTTGTTTTTTTGTTTTTTTTTTTTTTCGGTACGCGGGCCTCCCTCTGTTGCGGTCTCTCCCGTTGCGGAGCACAGGCTCCGGACGCGCAGGCTCAGCGGCCATGGCTCACGGGCCCAGCCGCTCCGCGGCATGTGGGATCCTCCCAGACCGGGGCGCGAACCCGGTTCCCCTGCATCGGCAGGCGGACGCGCAACCACTGCGCCACCAGGGAAGCCCCAAACCAGGTTTTTAATCCCAGCTCCTCTGCCTTTTAGCTCTAGGACTTTAAATATGTTATTTAATCCCTGTGAACCTCAGTTTCCACATAAGTGAACTAGTGCTGATTTTAGCCAACTCCCAGGTTGTTGAGGATTGAATAAAATGTGTCAAGTATTATCCTGATGCTTCAGTAGTGATGCTGGATGGATGGATGGACTGATGGATGGATGGATAGCCAAGAAGCAAAACAAAACAAAACAAAACAACGAATGCCTTAAAAAGAAATGAGTGCACTTACAAACACCAAAGTTTAGAATAAAGAGAAATCCCTCGCTAATAGCTGCTAGTAGTTTTAGAAGTAGTTGAATGCCCACACAATGTGTTTGGGCTTCTAAAATGTGTCTGTTAATTAAAAAGCTTAAAAAGAGTTCTCGATGAGAGCCCCACAGGCACCTGTGCTGAGATCTAAATCTTCCTGCCTCTCAACTGATTAATCGTGTAGTTTTGGGCCAATACAGGGAGGTGGAGGGCTGTGAAAGATGATGACACTGCTTTGCTTAGAGAGACCGACATTTCATTTTCCTAACTTCCTTGCCCAGTGATTCTCTTCCTCCTCCTCCATAGGCTAGCTTTGAGAACCCAATGTTGTGAATTAACCTGTGGCATTAATCATAGCTTCTTTGTTCCTGAATTTTTCATATCAGTGTTTTCCCATACCACGCTCAGCTCTCATGTTTATGATTGAGAGGTGGAATTGGAGTAATGCATTAGGAAACAAATATGCAAAGAAATGTATTTAACAATCATAGTGCTTGTAATGAAAACTCCTCATATGTGGAATCCAAAAAGGTCAAACTCATAACAGAGAATAGAATGGTGGTTACCAGGAACTGGGGGTAGAGTAAATGGGGAAGTGTTGGTCAAAGCGTACAAACTTTATTTATGAGATGAATAAGTTCTGGAGATCTAGTATACAGCATGGTGCTTATAGTTAATAATAATGTATACTTAATATTTGCTGAGGGTGTAGGTGTCATATCTTCTCACCACACACAAGGTAACTATGTGAGGTGGTGGACATGTAAATTAGCTTGATTTGTGGTAATCATTTCACAATGTATATGTATGTCAAAACATGTTGTATACCTTAAACATATACAATTTTTGTTTGTCAATCATACCCCAGTAAAGTGGGGGTGGGGTGAAGGGAGTCAGTACTAAATGATGCCAGAGCCCCAGAACTTTTGAAAAGCTCAGTGCCCAGTTGGAAACTTCAAAGATCAGCTTAGGGCAGATCTAATTTAAAAGCAACTTGAGCTATTTAAGAATTTTTGAGACTAAAAACTCTATTGCCTTGAATCCTAGAATTGTTTTCCTGTGTAACTGCAAATGAACCTCAATGCATTTTAATTGCTGCTGTCAAAGAAAGGGGTCCAGGGCTTAGAAAATGATCATGCTTTTGAAATTACCTCTTCAGAACCAGTAGGAAGGCTGAAAGTGGACAAGGTTGATAAAAGGTGGTGATAAAGAATAATTTATCCCTTGTTGCCTTGCATACCTACCCCATCCTCAACACCACCTACCCTCCACTCATCCCGCATCAGTATTTGCCTAGATAACTCCAACTTTCAGACCTGTCTTAATCATCACTTCCTTTGTGAAGTGTGCCCAGCCACTCTGTTACTCAAACTAGATTAGGTTGTCAAAGAAAAATTGCACCAGACAAGTTGGACTGGCAGGGAAAACTTTATTCAAGACTACTGCAATAGGGGAGAGACTGAGCTCAGCTCTGTTGAGAGAAAAGGTGGGAGAGGTTTCAAGCACTGGAGAGAGCTAGAGAAAGGTTGGTGAATGTGATTAGGCCATCTGTGTTTGCTAATTGGCACTTAAGTTAGGCTTCTATACCCCCTCACCACCCAGACTGGGAGATAGGTGAGCTATCTTTCTTGATGATTACACTTCAAAGGGATGGCTCCTAGGTCCTTGAGAGAGATGTTCTTAGGTTATAAAACTGGCAAGAGGTTGGGAGAAGATCTACACCTCCAAGTGGCAGAAAAAGAATTTACAGTTAAAAGTTTTCTGACATAAATGCTCTAAGAAAAGGGTGATCTGGGACCTATAGTCAGGAAGCAACCTGTCTAAAGTTTAGTCAAGTTAGGGGAACATTAGAAATATCTTGGTCAGGGTCCTTCTGTCTGTTATATGCTTTCATGGCACTTTCTTAATAGTTTCTCCAATTACAACTACTTGTTTGGCCTTCTAAAAGTTTGTGAATTTACAAGCTTAAGAAGAGTTTTTGATAAGAGCCCCAAAGGTACCAGTCTTGAGTATGTTTAGTATTTGCCCATTTAGACAGGGAGAGTGTCTCTATTTTGTTTACCACTGTGTCCTTAGTACAGAGTACCTGATACATAGTAGACTCCCATTAAAAATTTGTGGGAGGGACTTCCGTGGTGGCACAGTGGTTGAGAATCTGCCTGCCGATGCAGGGGACACAGGTTCGTGCCCCGGTCCGGGAAGATCCCACGTGCCGCGGAGCGGCTGGGCCCGTGAGCCATGGCCGCTGAGCCTGCGCGTCCGGAGCCTGTGCTCCGCAGCGGGAGAGGCCACAACAGTGAGAGGCCCGCATACTGCAAAAAAAAAAAAAAAAAAAAAAATTGTGGGAAATGTTTATTGCAGCTCTATTTACAATAGCCAGGACATGGAAGCAACCTAAGTGCCCACTGACAGATGAATGGATAAAGAAGATGTGGCACATATATACAATGGAATATTACTCAGCCATAAAAAGAAATGAAATTGAGTTATTTGTGGTCAGATGGATGGACCTAGAGTCTGTCATGCAGAGTGAAGTAAGTCAGAAGGAGAAAAATAAATACCGTATGCTAACACATATATATGGAATCAAAAAAAGAAAAAAGGTTCTGAAGAACCTAGGGGCAGGACAGGAATAAAGACACAGATGTAGAGGATGGACTTGAGGACACGGGGAGGGGAAAGGGTAAGCTGGGACAAAG
>NC_041218.1:90393028-90395793 GCF_002837175.3 Physeter macrocephalus
GGGGCACGAACCCGTGTCCCCTGCATCGGCAGGCGGACTCTCAACCACTGCTCCACCAGGGAAGCCCCTCCCTTCTCTTCCTTTGTTATCCCAGGGTTAAAGATTCATTTGGATATTGGGTAAAAGAAGAAAGACTTCATTTGTTAATTTCTACATATTTATTACCATGACCACAGCTCTGTCCGGTCCAACCGTCCAAATAGCGTGTCTTTTTCCTGATTTCCCCTTGATAATTCACGTAAACACTGATAGAACAAAAGTCTGCACAAAATATTTTTTCATGTGTTTGAGCTGGCTCAAAACAATAAATTAGCCCTAATTAGATGTGGGAAAATTTTGCATACCCTCTTCAAATTTACAACGATGCTTCCAGGAGATAAATGGCATATGTCTCTTTAAAAAATTACTTGGAAACATTTGTACTAATGTCATCTTTCTTCTCTCAAAAATACTTCCCCACAGCAAGTAAAAGCATCTACAATCACCCCACTGATCATTCTTTTTCAGAAATAGTCACTGTAGTTTTATAAACATTTTAAATCATCACTCAAGTCTAGCCTTGGACTAGAAGAATAAGTTCTGATAGAAGAATTAAAGTATTTACAGAACTCGGAACACAAGCTCCTCAATAAGGATACTCCCCCTAAAGTCCGTGATTCAGCTGCCTTTTAAATAAAATAAAGATGATTGTTAATTGAATGTGAAGTCCCAGGAAACAGACTTTATTAAAATGAATCTAGAAATTTAAACACTTTTTCCAGACACCAAGAATCAGTTTTTCAAGCATGACATGAAACAACAGCATTCTTAAATCATAACACAAAATACAGGCTTTCACTTCTGCCAGGACTATCCTGTGGTGGCGTTGTAAAGACAACAAAAGGTAATTTACTGCTTTACATATTTAATTGGTTCCTTCCAAAGCTTCAGACTTGGAAGAGTTCTAATAATGGCATCTTACATTTCTTCTTTTCTTCCTAGATATAATTCATGTTTACGTAATGCTAAAACACCTGAATGCAAAGAAAAAAATCCACTTAATAGCTTTATGAGTTTTTCTAGATAATATCTACTATCCAGATATTTCCCGATACCTGAATCACAGGGACACATAGATGTCAAGAAATAATTATTAGATGAATGGCTTGCCTTTCATCTAAATGTTCTAACTTCAAGTAACCCCCGAACTTACTACTCTGTGGCTTCAGTAATGATTTCAAGCTGACATTTTAGAGTTTTAAGGTTTTCTTTAACAGATTCATGACAATAGTAATTCCATATTTTGCTGAAGACAAAATCTGAGCCAATGTCTATGCATGTAGAGAAAATTGGCAGTCTTCACATCCTGTATCAGTTACAGTACTTTTCCTGCCAAGCAACAGAAAATGAACTCAAAATAACTTAGGCCTTAAGCTTTGACAGTAAGGAATCAAATTATCTCACTGAACAAGAACTCATTGGTGAGGTAGATCCAGACTTGTTGAATCTGCAGCTTAACAATATCATCACTCTCCATTGTTTATGTTCTGCAGTCTTCCAGGTGTCCTCCTTGTCTTCAGGACCAAAAACTGCCTCAGCTCCAGATACTGTGTTGAGGAAGAAGGGACATCTTTTCCTACATGTCCCTTTTTATCATCCAAGGAACTTTTCCCAGCAATCTTTCACATTACATCATATTATCTGATCATTTGTGCAGGCCTAAACTAGTCACTGGCAAGAAGAATGAGACTATGGAAGAAAGAATAACCAGGATTTCCTCTAATTGGATGTCCAGATTCTTCTAGCAAGGAAGGAGGGAATGGCTTTGGGTATTCTGACATCCCTATTCATATGCAACCATTTTCTGAGTGCCTACTTTAGAGACAAGGGATAGAGCAGTGAGCAAAACAGATTAAGCCCTGCCCACATTAAGCTTATGGTCTAAAGGCAGGAGATATCTAAAAATTAAAACAGAAGCAAAACAAAAAACAAGTAGTCAGGGAGATAAGTGCCTCAGAGGGGGAAAAGGAAGGTAAAGGGGCTGGGGAATTTCTGGTTCTGAGGGCAGTGTGTGTATAGGTGCCTGTCTGGGTGGAAGGTGGGAGATATTGCTGTACTATAAAGGGCATTTGGGGAGGACCTCACTGATAAGGTATCATTTGAGCAGAGAGTTGGGATGTACTTCTGAGTGAGATGAGAAGACATTGGAGGGTTTCAACAGAGGAGTGATGTGATATGACTTAACATTTTTAGAAAATAGACAATAAGTGGGCAAGGCCAACAGAGGAACACTCTGAAGAAACCATTGCCATATTGAGGTGAGAGGTGATGAAGGCCTGGCCCAGGGTATTAGTGGAGGAGGAGAGAAGTGGTGGCATTCTGGACACATTTGCTGATGGAGGATTGGACATGGCGTGTGCGAAATAAAGAGAGTCAAGCATGATTCCAGAGACTTTGGGCTGAGCAACCAGGAGGACAGGATCACCATTAACTGAGATGAGGATTGTCCAGGGACCAGCCTCAGGGGAATAGGGCCAGGTTTGGATACTGACCGTTGGACTTAGCAACATGGAGATCATTGGTGACTTTGACAAGAGGAGTCTCTTTTGGTAGAATGGCGAGGATGGACACCTCATTGGAGCACCTGCCTACTTCTGAGGAATGGGGCTCTGCGAATGGCAACTTTTTTTTTTTTTATCATATGCTAGTCTATGAAACCAGTCCCAATAAATTTTTTTAACATCTTTATTGGAGTATAACTGTTTTACAATGGTGTGTTAGTTTCT
>NC_041218.1:90395805-90397145 GCF_002837175.3 Physeter macrocephalus
TCTCCCTCCCTCCCACCGTCCCTATCCCACCCCTCTCGTGGTCACAAAGCACAGAGGTGATCTCCCTGTGCTATGCGGCAGCTTCCCACTAGCTATCTAATTTACATTTGGTAGTGCATATATGTCCCTGCCACTCTCTCACTTCGTCACAGCTTACCCTTCCCCCTCCCCATGTCCTCAAGTCCATGCTCTAGTAGGTCTGTGTTTTATTCCTGTCCTACCACTAATCTCTTCATGACATTTTTTTTTCTTAGATTCCATATATATGTGTTAGCATATGGTATTTGTTTTTCTCTTTGATTTACTTCACTCTGTATGACAGACTCCAGGTCTATCTACCTCATTACAAATAACTCAGTTTCATTTCTTTTTATGGCTGAGTAATATTCCATTGTATATATGTGCCACATCTTCTTTATCCATTCATCTGTTGATGGACACTTAGGTTGCTTCCATGTCCTGGCTATTGTAAATAGAGCTGCAATGAACATTTTGGTACATGACTCTTTTTGAATTATGGTTTTCTCAGGGTATATGCCCAGTAGTGGGATTGTGGGGTCGTATGGTAGTTCTATTTGTAGTTTTTTAAGGAACCTCCATACTGTTCTCCATAGTGGCTGTATCAGTTTACATTCCCACCAGCAGTGCAGCAGTGTTCCCTTTTCTCCACACCCTCTCCAGCATTTATTGTTTCTAGGTTTTTTGATGATGGCCCGAATGGCAACTTTTTGTTATGAAAACTTAAGTAGTGAAAAGCAAGCCCCTCCATAAACACTCTGCCCAGAAATGTGTGTAGGTAAAAATCATGTCTGTGCTGCCAAAATACTTGATGTTTGCAGAAACGAATAACACATCCTTAAATTGACATTAGCAGCGTGCACCCTTGTTCAGTGGTTTGGTAGTGGCGGTACTGTTGTTTTAACAGGGGTTCCATTTTCCCAACACCTTCCCTCCAACATCATGAGCAATTCCATTATTTTCTTCTGTGTTACCCATTTTTTTCACCATTGTATCACAGAACCTAGAACAGTGTCTGGCACAAAGTAGGCTTTCAATACATATTTGTTGACTGAATACATGTTTATTCACAACAGGACTCTCAGGTATGACTGAAATAAAGGATTATGTTCAGTCCTTGTTTGCTGTTTTTTCCCCATAATCTCTTTCTATACTAGCTCCATAATAAAGCTGTTCCTTTTTTTTTTTTAATAACCAGAAACTTTTTGCATCTTGGCTTCTTACTGTAATATTTAATAACTGTTTCTGCACTTTGATAAAGATTATGTTTTATAAACATGAAAATAAGTGAAGAATAAAGAAATTCTGTAATGTAGAGAACA
>NC_041218.1:90397192-90434660 GCF_002837175.3 Physeter macrocephalus
ATTGTGGGGTCGTATGGTAGTTCTATTTGTAGTTTTTTAAGGAACCTCCATACTGTTCTCCATAGTGGCTGTATCAGTTTACATTCCCACCAGCAGTGCAGCAGTGTTCCCTTTTCTCCACACCCTCTCCAGCATTTATTGTTTCTAGGTTTTTTGATGATGGCCCGAATGGCAACTTTTTGTTATGAAAACTTAAGTAGTGAAAAGCAAGCCCCTCCATAAACACTCTGCCCAGAAATGTGTGTAGGTAAAAATCATGTCTGTGCTGCCAAAATACTTGATGTTTGCAGAAACGAATAACACATCCTTAAATTGACATTAGCAGCGTGCACCCTTGTTCAGTGGTTTGGTAGTGGCGGTACTGTTGTTTTAACAGGGGTTCCATTTTCCCAACACCTTCCCTCCAACATCATGAGCAATTCCATTATTTTCTTCTGTGTTACCCATTTTTTTCACCATTGTATCACAGAACCTAGAACAGTGTCTGGCACAAAGTAGGCTTTCAATACATATTTGTTGACTGAATACATGTTTATTCACAACAGGACTCTCAGGTATGACTGAAATAAAGGATTATGTTCAGTCCTTGTTTGCTGTTTTTTCCCCATAATCTCTTTCTATACTAGCTCCATAATAAAGCTGTTCCTTTTTTTTTTTTAATAACCAGAAACTTTTTGCATCTTGGCTTCTTACTGTAATATTTAATAACTGTTTCTGCACTTTGATAAAGATTATGTTTTATAAACATGAAAATAAGTGAAGAATAAAGAAATTCTGTAATGTAGAGAACAGACTTGTGGTTGGCAAGGGGGAGGGGGTTGGGGGAGGGATGGACTGGGAGTTTGGGGTTAGCAGATGCAAACTATTATATATAGAATGGATAAACAACAAGGTCCTACAGTATAGAACGGGGAACTATATTCAACATCCTGTGATAAACCATACTAGAAAAGAATATGAAAAAGAATATATATACACACACACACACACACACACACACACACATATATGTAACTGAATCACTTTACTGTACAGCAGAAACTAATACATTGTAAATCAACTCTACATCAATTTAAAAATTGACCCAAAAAATTCTGCAATAAAGAAAATAATACCATCAGTGCTCCAATGAGCAGACGCTTAACAACCCCACTTTATGCAGTGTTTACTCTGGGCTTTACAACACAGGCTCATATAATCCTCATCACAACCGTATGGGGAAGGTACTATTATTATCCTCCCCATTTTACAGATGAGGAGATTGAGGTTTCAAGGGGCTAAGTGTTTTGTCCCAAGTTTCATGGCTGGCAAGTGCCAGAACAAGGATTCAAACCCAGGTAGTCTGGCTCTGGACTCAACGTTTTTAAACACCATGCTTGGCTGCCTCTATCTACCTCCTTTTTAACCTACCTCTTCCAATTCATTTTATGTTGTTTGATCATCTCAGTTTTACTTGCCTTCCCATTTCTTAATGAAAAACTTACTTGGGCTATGTCACAGACCTAAATAACCTAGAGTAACATACTGTTACCGAACCCAGGTCCGGCTGCTTCCTGCTCAAAAGCCAATTCTCGAGAGACAAGTGTTGTAGGAAAGGAAAGGTTGCTTTATTTCGGAGGCTGGCAACCAGTGGGGATGGTGGATACCTGTCCAAAGGCTGACTCCCACCCCCGACAATCAGGGGGCAAGAGCTTTTATAGACAGAGGGAGGGGGCTGCATGCAGAAACAATTCAGTCAGCTCTGACGGTCATCTTGAAATTGGCCATCAGTGGTCCTACCAGTGTTATCTCAATTGTTTTAGGTGCAGTTAATCTTCAGTTCCAGGGTCAGTTTGTTTCCACTTCTTTGAGGCCGATTCTTGGAATTGTGGCAGCTTATATCATGGTTGCAGCCTGGTCATCATGTAGTTAACTTCTTCCACCTGCTAGGGGTTTCAGTATCTATAAGACAGCTCACAGGATATGGCTCAGAATATTGTCTATAGCCCTTAAGGAGAAACTAAAAGTCCTTGACTATGCTTAATGACTAAACTATTATTATCTGGTCTCCTTTGACTGTCTTCCTCTGTTTCTGCATTTTCTCACTTCTCTGATTAAACTTATTCTTTGGCTAAAGTTTTTCCACAGACAAAAGGCAGGCTGAGGACATGGGGGGCAGGGACCATAGGGTCCTGCTCCGTTTCAATACCGGGTCTTTAAAAAATTGTTCTTGTTTTCTGGGGAGAAGCTCTATACTAGATTCTGAAAAGGAAAGGCAATGTAAAAATCACTAGATTCAGATTATTTGATCCAAATGGGAAACTTCAGAGAGGTCACATGATAGCCGAAGTCCCACAATCCTTAATGGTAGAGCTGGGACTAGTACACATATATTTTGCCAGCTATTTTGCTGAGGTTAGGGATGGGATCTTCATCAAGTTCAGAATGATGTGTAATCCCCTTTCCACTAACAGAGTAGATCACTAGAATTCAGGACAGCTGAAAGAATAGGCCCCTTGGTAGCTTCTCAATTCATCCCCACCTAGTGAGGGATGAAACTATCAGTTGTGGTTGTATCAGGAGCATTGCTCAGGTTTAATGACTTCCCTTTGGACTCCAGGAGAAATGAGGCAGCATGCTGTGTGTACTATGGAGAGTGGGAAACTGGAGAGGCTTTTTAAGACTGTACAAAGGGATTTTTTTTTAGCTATAAACGACTTTAGTAAAAATATTACACAGTTTCTCATATGTACTCACAACTTACAGTCTCTTTTATTTGTCAGTATTAATGTTTATTTCTGATACTATTTTTAGACCACAGTGTGAAAACTGTTTTATCATTAATTCCATTGCTTTTTAAAAAAATCCCTTCTCTGTACTTCTGCTACTTTTCATATACTCCTTTTACCATGACTTTTTCTAAAATTTCTAGTCTAATGCCATTGGTATTTTAATGCTACATATCAGGTGGTAAATTGTAGGCCCTTGTTCTTGTTTCAGAATTTTTTGGCCGGTGCTTGTCATCTTTCTTTTGTAATTCAATTAAAGTTTCTATTAATTTGGAATGATTTGAATGAGAGATATTCTGGTTAATAGAATAATACATATTTATTCTAGTTAGTAGAATGCTACATATTTATTAAATCAAAAGGCTGAAGTATCAATTTTCAAATAGTTCAAATTAAATATACTTAACCACTTAATGTTCATTAATTTATTCCTTTAATCAGAAAATTCATATTAGCTGAATCAAACAGTGTTCTAGACACTGGGAAAATAACAATGTCATAACGTCACTATCCAAGAAGTTTGTGGTCTACTTGGGGAGCTAGACAAGTATCATACAATATGTCGAGTGTCATATGGTGTGGGTAAGAACACAGCTCTTAGGGGACCTTCAGACAAACCTGTGACCCAGCCTTGGGAAATCAGAGAAGCAGGAAAATCTTGTTAAATATAATTTGATCTTGGAAGATTCAGAGGACACTTTCGGATCTAATAGTGCTTTAGACATGTTATTAGAAACAGTTATCACTCTATCATAGATTCATAAAAGTGTTTAAGAGCTTTAAATGGAACAATTATGCAAAAACCCTTTTGTCTATATAGATTGTGTTACATATTTTTTGCTTCTACCTCATCTTTTGCTTTATTGTCAAATTGTACGACTTTTGCTTCCATTTTGACCATTTATCATTGCATGACAGTCTCTGCTTTCTTCCTTCAAGTCTGTGATGCGTTGAATATGTTCATAAATCAACATTCATTTCATTTCTGCAGGGACTCCTTATCAGTTTTAACCCCTTGTCTAAGCCTCCAACTAGGTCTTTTGTTACACACAGCAACTCTAGCCAAATAGAAATACCTTTTATCTTTAGTGTAGCACTTTTTCTTCCCCACGGTGATTTTCCACTTCTAGTTGCATAATGGCCCAGACTCATCACCGAGGATCTTGAAATGGCAATAATTCCTGTGTGTAGGAGCCCAGTTTAGGGGTTCATGATTAACAAGAAGGTTAAATGACGTACCTGACTAATTTTTGTAGCCAGAGTGCAGATACAGAGAAAGATATCAAGTGATTGTGACTGAGGTTGACCTTCAAATGCCCTCAGGTCCAGGAACTTGTCTCATTTCCTTCCTCAGAGAGAAAGCCCTTTCCTCAATCCTTTACAGTATACATCTCTACCCCCTTTGGGAAAAACCCATCCTCTGCTCACAGAAGTTGGCTCTGTTCAGGCTTTTGTCCTATACATCCTCTCTTACACAGGCAATCCAAGGGACAAAATGAGGACTGGGGTTTCAAGTTTCTTTATCTTCCAAATCTGTAGACCCATCCCCAGGTCTCCCAATTTTCAGTCTGCAACCCTACCCATAATCCCATGACACCTCTCCTGCCCATCCAAAAGTCAAATGAGATCTGGCCCTGAAAATTAATTTGGGGGCTCTTGAGGTTTAGTTGAATTGGGGTTTTTCTCTGTCTTGATGGATTAATAGAAAACTGTAATATTCCACGAGAGAGGTTTCACTGAAAGAGTTTGCCACTCATGTATGTTCATGTTTTTGTATGTGGCCTTTCCTGAAAGCACAATGCTAATATGTGCTTTCCCAGAGTTAACACATTTGCAAACTGAATTACTGCCCACTCCATCAGATTCATACTAAAAGAAACAGCTGCTTCTGGAATGAATGACAAAGACCACTGAAGAGTGAGCTGGGCAAGAGGGGGCACCTAGAACTTCCATACAGAGGTGATGACATTGACACCTTTCCCTCCATGAAGCTGGCAGATCACTTAATCCTACTGCCAGCTATGAAGATAATGACAGACTAGGGAATTGTTCTCTCTCTCACAAGGGGGTTGTAACTGGCTTTTTAGTTGCATCTGTAACTAGGATAAGAGATGCCAGCATGTACACTCCAACTTCAGTTCTCGTATTTTATCATAGAATGTTAAAAGGAAGGAGGGCAGGAAGAGAGGACCACTCCACTTATGAAGGTCACAAAACTTTAGCTTTATAGACAATTTTGAACTCTAGGTCCCCAAAGAATTTTTTTTAAATAGGCCTCTCATGCCTAGTCTTCTGGTCTTTTAGTAACCCATTCTGACACCAAAAACATCATCTTCTACCTACCAAAAAATACTCTTCCCACTTGAGACAATAAAGCATATGTGTTTACAATTTATTAAATTCCCTCTATTTCTACTTACCATGGCATAAACAATGAATCCCTCTGAGAGTTGTAGATTGTGTTTTCAAAGATGGCTGAAACAATATCCCCCATCCCACTAAAATCTTTATTGAGATATAATTTACATACCATAAAATTCACCTAGTTACAGTGTACAAGTCTATGGTTTTTAATAGATTCATAAGTGAACAACTATCACCACAATTTATTTTAGAACATTTTTATTACCACCCCCAAAAACCTCATACCCCATAGCCCTAGGCAACCACTAATCTACTTGCTGTCTCTATAGATTTCCCTATTCTGTACATTTCATATAAAATGGAGTCATACAATATGTGTTCTTTAGTGACTGACTGCTTTCACTTAAAATGAATGCATGTTGTTTCATGCATCAGTACTTTATTTTTATTGCCAAATAATATTACATTGTATGGATATACCACATTTTATGTATCCATTCAGCATTTAGTGGACATTTGGGTTGTTTCCACTTTTGTTTTCTGCTGTTATGAATAATGCTGCTCTGAACATTATATACAAGTTTTTGTGGGAGCATATGTTTTCATTTCTCTTTGTTATGTACCTAGTAATAGAATTGCTGGAGTATATGGTAACTCTTACGTTTAAGCTTTGGAGGAATTAACAGACTGTTTTCCAAAGTGGCTGCAGCGTTTTATATTCCCACCAGAACTGAATGAGTGTTCCAATTTCTCCACATCCTTACCAACAGTTGTTATTATCTGTCTCTTTTACTATAGCCATCCTAATAGGTATGAGGTATTGTCTCATTGTGATTTTTATTTACATTTCTTTGATGACTAATAACACTGAGCTTCTTTTCATGTGTTCATGGGCCATTTATATACCTTCTTTGGAGAAATGACTACTTAAATACTTTTGCCCATTTTTAAAATTGTGTTATTTGGATTTTATTATTGAGTTGTAAGAGTTTGTTATATATTCTAGATACAAATCATATATATGATTAACAAATATTTTCTCTTCCCACATGTTCTTTTGCAATGTGACTTTGACATTCCTCTTTCAATCTGGGCTGACTCTTTGGCTCATTTGACTGATATATGGCAGAAGTGACTCTGAGCAACTTCTGAGTCTGTATCTTAAAAGATCTTCAGACTATGCCTTCAAATTTAGAAAAACTTCCCCTTGGAACCTAGCTGCCATGCTGAGAGAAAGCCCAATAGCCATGCGGAGAGGTCCACGTGAAGTATAATTGAGGCCTCTGGCCAACACCTCTAACTGAGCTCCCAGCCAAAGTCAGCACAAACTGCCAACCATGTGAATGAGGCCATTTTGGACCTTCTGGGAAATCCAGCAGCCCAGTCAATGCAATGTGAGGCAGAAGAACCATGCAGATGAGCCCTGTCCAAATGCCTGACTCAGAATCATGAGAAAATAAGATGATGTTATTTTAAGCCACTAAGTTTTGAGATAGTGTATAGAACGGGGAACTATATTCAACATCCTGTGATAAACCATACTAGAAAAGAATATGAAAAAGAATATATATACACACACACACACACACACACACACACACATATATGTAACTGAATCACTTTACTGTACAGCAGAAACTAATACATTGTAAATCAACTCTACATCAATTTAAAAATTGACCCAAAAAATTCTGCAATAAAGAAAATAATACCATCAGTGCTCCAATGAGCAGACGCTTAACAACCCCACTTTATGCAGTGTTTACTCTGGGCTTTACAACACAGGCTCATATAATCCTCATCACAACCGTATGGGGAAGGTACTATTATTATCCTCCCCATTTTACAGATGAGGAGATTGAGGTTTCAAGGGGCTAAGTGTTTTGTCCCAAGTTTCATGGCTGGCAAGTGCCAGAACAAGGATTCAAACCCAGGTAGTCTGGCTCTGGACTCAACGTTTTTAAACACCATGCTTGGCTGCCTCTATCTACCTCCTTTTTAACCTACCTCTTCCAATTCATTTTATGTTGTTTGATCATCTCAGTTTTACTTGCCTTCCCATTTCTTAATGAAAAACTTACTTGGGCTATGTCACAGACCTAAATAACCTAGAGTAACATACTGTTACCGAACCCAGGTCCGGCTGCTTCCTGCTCAAAAGCCAATTCTCGAGAGACAAGTGTTGTAGGAAAGGAAAGGTTGCTTTATTTCGGAGGCTGGCAACCAGTGGGGATGGTGGATACCTGTCCAAAGGCTGACTCCCACCCCCGACAATCAGGGGGCAAGAGCTTTTATAGACAGAGGGAGGGGGCTGCATGCAGAAACAATTCAGTCAGCTCTGACGGTCATCTTGAAATTGGCCATCAGTGGTCCTACCAGTGTTATCTCAATTGTTTTAGGTGCAGTTAATCTTCAATTCCAGGGTCAGTTTGTTTCCACTTCTTTGAGGCCGATTCTTGGAATTGTGGCAGCTTATATCATGGTTGCAGCCTAGTCATCATGTAGTTAACTTCTTCCACCTGCTAGGGGTTTCAGTATCTATAAGACAGCTCACAGGATATGGCTCAGAATATTGTCTATAGCCCTTAAGGAGAAACTAAAAGTCCTTGACTATGCTTAATGACTAAACTATTATTATCTGGTCTCCTTTGACTGTCTTCCTCTGTTTCTGCATTTTCTCACTTCTCTGATTAAACTTATTCTTTGGCTAAAGTTTTTCCACAGACAAAAGGCAGGCTGAGGACATGGGGGGCAGGGACCATAGGGTCCTGCTCCGTTTCAATACCGGGTCTTTAAAAAATTGTTCTTGTTTTCTGGGGAGAAGCTCTATACTAGATTCTGAAAAGGAAAGGCAATGTAAAAATCACTAGATTCAGATTATTTGATCCAAATGGGAAACTTCAGAGAGGTCACATGATAGCCGAAGTCCCACAATCCTTAATGGTAGAGCTGGGACTAGTACACATATATTTTGCCAGCTATTTTGCTGAGGTTAGGGATGGGATCTTCATCAAGTTCAGAATGATGTGTAATCCCCTTTCCACTAACAGAGTAGATCACTAGAATTCAGGACAGCTGAAAGAATAGGCCCCTTGGTAGCTTCTCAATTCATCCCCACCTAGTGAGGGATGAAACTATCAGTTGTGGTTGTATCAGGAGCATTGCTCAGGTTTAATGACTTCCCTTTGGACTCCAGGAGAAATGAGGCAGCATGCTGTGTGTACTATGGAGAGTGGGAAACTGGAGAGGCTTTTTAAGACTGTACAAAGGGATTTTTTTTTAGCTATAAACGACTTTAGTAAAAATATTACACAGTTTCTCATATGTACTCACAACTTACAGTCTCTTTTATTTGTCAGTATTAATGTTTATTTCTGATACTATTTTTAGACCACAGTGTGAAAACTGTTTTATCATTAATTCCATTGCTTTTTAAAAAAATCCCTTCTCTGTACTTCTGCTACTTTTCATATACTCCTTTTACCATGACTTTTTCTAAAATTTCTAGTCTAATGCCATTGGTATTTTAATGCTACATATCAGGTGGTAAATTGTAGGCCCTTGTTCTTGTTTCAGAATTTTTTGGCCGGTGCTTGTCATCTTTCTTTTGTAATTCAATTAAAGTTTCTATTAATTTGGAATGATTTGAATGAGAGATATTCTGGTTAATAGAATAATACATATTTATTCTAGTTAGTAGAATGCTACATATTTATTAAATCAAAAGGCTGAAGTATCAATTTTCAAATAGTTCAAATTAAATATACTTAACCACTTAATGTTCATTAATTTATTCCTTTAATCAGAAAATTCATATTAGCTGAATCAAACAGTGTTCTAGACACTGGGAAAATAACAATGTCATAACGTCACTATCCAAGAAGTTTGTGGTCTACTTGGGGAGCTAGACAAGTATCATACAATATGTCGAGTGTCATATGGTGTGGGTAAGAACACAGCTCTTAGGGGACCTTCAGACAAACCTGTGACCCAGCCTTGGGAAATCAGAGAAGCAGGAAAATCTTGTTAAATATAATTTGATCTTGGAAGATTCAGAGGACACTTTCGGATCTAATAGTGCTTTAGACATGTTATTAGAAACAGTTATCACTCTATCATAGATTCATAAAAGTGTTTAAGAGCTTTAAATGGAACAATTATGCATAAACCCTTTTGTCTATATAGATTGTGTTACATATTTTTTGCTTCTACCTCATCTTTTGCTTTATTGTCAAATTGTATGACTTTTGCTTCCATTTTGACCATTTATCATTGCATGACAGTCTCTGCTTTCTTCCTTCAAGTCTGTGATGCGTTGAATATGTTCATAAATCAACATTCATTTCATTTCTGCAGGGACTCCTTATCAGTTTTAACCCCTTGTCTAAGCCTCCAACTAGGTCTTTTGTTACACACAGCAACTCTAGCCAAATAGAAATACCTTTTATCTTTAGTGTAGCACTTTTTCTTCCCCACGGTGATTTTCCACTTCTAGTTGCATAATGGCCCAGACTCATCACCGAGGATCTTGAAATGGCAATACTTCCTGTGTGTAGGAGCCCAGTTTAGGGGTTCATGATTAACAAGAAGGTTAAATGACGTACCTGACTAATTTTTGTAGCCAGAGTGCAGATACAGAGAAAGATATCAAGTGATTGTGACTGAGGTTGACCTTCAAATGCCCTCAGGTCCAGGAACTTGTCTCATTTCCTTCCTCAGAGAGAAAGCCCTTTCCTCAATCCTTTACAGTATACATCTCTACCCCCTTTGGGAAAAACCCATCCTCTGCTCACAGAAGTTGGCTCTGTTCAGGCTTTTGTCCTATACATCCTCTCTTACACAGGCAATCCAAGGGACAAAATAAGGACTAGGGTTTCAAGTTTCTTTATCTTCCAAATCTGTAGACCCATCCCCAGGTCTCCCAATTTTCAGTCTGCAACCCTACCCATAATCCCATGACACCTCTCCTGCCCATCCAAAAGTCAAATGAGATCTGGCCCTGAAAATTAATTTGGGGGCTCTTGAGGTTTAGTTGAATTGGGGTTTTTCTCTGTCTTGATGGATTAATAGAAAACTGTAATATTCCACGAGAGAGGTTTCACTGAAAGAGTTTGCCACTCATGTATGTTCATGTTTTTGTATGTGGCCTTTCCTGAAAGCACAATGCTAATATGTGCTTTCCCAGAGTTAACACATTTGCAAACTGAATTACTGCCCACTCCATCAGATTCATACTAAAAGAAACAGCTGCTTCTGGAATGAATGACAAAGACCACTGAAGAGTGAGCTGGGCAAGAGGGGGCACCTAGAACTTCCATACAGAGGTGATGACATTGACACCTTTCCCTCCATGAAGCTGGCAGATCACTTAATCTTACTGCCAGCTATGAAGATAATGACAGACTAGGGAATTGTTCTCTCTCTCACAAGGGGGTTGTAACTGGCTTTTTAGTTGCATCTGTAACTAGGATAAGAGATGCCAGCATGTACACTCCAACTTCAGTTCTCGTATTTTATCATAGAATGTTAAAAGGAAGGAGGGCAGGAAGAGAGGACCACTCCACTTATGAAGGTCACAAAACTTTAGCTTTATAGACAATTTTGAACTCTAGGTCCCCAAAGAATTTTTTTTAAATAGGCCTCTCATGCCTAGTCTTCTGGTCTTTTAGTAACCCATTCTGACACCAAAAACATCATCTTCTACCTACCAAAAAATACTCTTCCCACTTGAGACAATAAAGCATATGTGTTTACAATTTATTAAATTCCCTCTATTTCTACTTACCATGGCATAAACAATGAATCCCTCTGAGAGTTGTAGATTGTGTTTTCAAAGATGGCTGAAACAATATCCCCCATCCCACTAAAATCTTTATTGAGATATAATTTACATACCATAAAATTCACCTAGTTACAGTGTACAAGTCTATGGTTTTTAATAGATTCATAAGTGAACAACTATCACCACAATTTATTTTAGAACATTTTTATTACCACCCCCAAAAACCTCATACCCCATAGCCCTAGGCAACCACTAATCTACTTGCTGTCTCTATAGATTTCCCTATTCTGTACATTTCATATAAAATGGAGTCATACAATATGTGTTCTTTAGTGACTGACTGCTTTCACTTAAAATGAATGCATGTTGTTTCATGCATCAGTACTTTATTTTTATTGCCAAATAATATTACATTGTATGGATATACCACATTTTATGTATCCATTCAGCATTTAGTGGACATTTGGGTTGTTTCCACTTTTGTTTTCTGCTGTTATGAATAATGCTGCTCTGAACATTATATACAAGTTTTTGTGGGAGCATATGTTTTCATTTCTCTTTGTTATGTACCTAGTAATAGAATTGCTGGAGTATATGGTAACTCTTACGTTTAAGCTTTGGAGGAATTAACAGACTGTTTTCCAAAGTGGCTGCAGCGTTTTATATTCCCACCAGAACTGAATGAGTGTTCCAATTTCTCCACATCCTTACCAACAGTTGTTATTATCTGTCTCTTTTACTATAGCCATCCTAATAGGTATGAGGTATTGTCTCATTGTGATTTTTATTTACATTTCTTTGATGACTAATAACACTGAGCTTCTTTTCATGTGTTCATGGGCCATTTATATACCTTCTTTGGAGAAATGACTACTTAAATACTTTTGCCCATTTTTAAAATTGTGTTATTTGGATTTTATTATTGAGTTGTAAGAGTTTGTTATATATTCTAGATACAAATCATATATATGATTAACAAATATTTTCTCTTCCCACATGTTCTTTTGCAATGTGACTTTGACATTCCTCTTTCAATCTGGGCTGACTCTTTGGCTCATTTGACTGATATGTGGCAGAAGTGACTCTGAGCAACTTCTGAGTCTGTATCTTAAAAGATCTTCAGACTATGCCTTCAAATTTAGAAAAACTTCCCCTTGGAACCTAGCTGCCATGCTGAGAGAAAGCCCAATAGCCATGCGGAGAGGTCCACGTGAAGTATAATTGAGGCCTCTGGCCAACACCTCTAACTGAGCTCCCAGCCAAAGTCAGCACAAACTGCCAACCATGTGAATGAGGCCATTTTGGACCTTCTGGGAAATCCAGCAGCCCAGTCAATGCAATGTGAGGCAGAAGAACCATGCAGATGAGCCCTGTCCAAATGCCTGACTCAGAATCATGAGAAAATAAGATGATGTTATTTTAAGCCACTAAGTTTTGAGATAGTTTGTTCCACAAAAGTAGATAACTGAAACACTGGGGAAGTGACTGTGTTTAGTTCAGAAATAAAAGGTTATATTTACTCAAGAAACTTACTTTAGAAAAGATGATTTTTTTGGTGTTATAATTTTGACCCTAAGTCTTGAATATTGTGGATGCTGGAGGTTTTTCGGGCCTTTATGCTACATCACTTCAAATTTAAACCAAATATCCTGAGACTTTTACACACATCTGAAAGTGGAGCATCCACTTCTAAAAACAATTGAGGATGCAGTTTGTGGAGCTGTAGCTGTCCTCAACAACCCAACTACTAGCTAAGTAGCTAACATCGCGAATCAGAGGCTTCCTCTAATTAAACCCTGTTGTTTGTATATAAAGGAGGACCTGCTGAAAATCAGGACTTCCTATAGAATTTCAGCTATTCTAATAGTCAGTCACGGGTAAGTCACTTCATCTCCTTGGAACTTATCTTCCTCTTGAGTACCACAGAGTCCCCTAGGGTGTGTGGTGGTGCTTCAGCTACACTTCCAGGGGGAAGAAGGGGTGAGAAAGGAGGATGAGGCCAGTAGGTGGGCCTCCTCATCACCATCCCTTCAGCCAAAGCAGCTCTGCTTTTTTTAACTTAAATATTGGAATAAAGAAGGGAGTCATTATTTTGAAGTATTGTTATTTTGAAGAAAGAGAGAGAGGGTGGGTGGGTGGATGGATGGATGAATGGATGGATGGAAGGAAGGAAGGATGGATAGATGGATGGATGGATGGATGGATGGATGGATGGATAGAAAGATGGATAGGGAGATGGATAGAAGGAAAAATAATATTCTTTGAAAGACTATTTAGTGGTATCCCTTCAACTCAAGAAAAAATAAAACATCGCAAAAATGGTAGGTTGAGATTTATGAGCGGTGTGCTTTCCTTCTTTCTTTCCCTAGCGGAAAAGCTGGATGTGGCTTTAGTTTATCATATAGGAGAGACATTTATCTCCAGAGATTCATTAAGAGCAAAAGGAGAATAAATCTGGGTTCGGGCATATAAACTTGAACTTTCTGATCAGGTGGGATGTTGATCATTGAGATGGTTTATAGATAGTAAGCATTGTGTTCTCACCTCCTTAAAGATTATGAAGAATTAAATATTCATTTTCCCACAATCGTTTAGATGACAGTTATATGTAGAGGGCCCTTCCTGTTTCTAATTTATTAAAACATCTCTGAAAATCATACATAGTCAGATGAACTCTTCACTAAGATGGTCCTTGCATTAAGTCACCACCTAGATAGTTTTAAGTATCATGCCATTATGTAAAAGACACTAATTACATTGAATATGCTGTCCTTCTTCACCAAACAAAATGTGTGAAAAAAGGTGACCATTCTGAATTAATTATGACATTGATTGGAAAACAATGACTATAATTACATTTGGCATTTTGTGGCCTATCACATAAAACAGCCAACTGAAACAACAAACTTACAATATTGCCTTTTTATTCTATAAGCAAAATGCTGCCCATCTCAGTTCCACAGTACAGGAGACCAAAATCCTCCCCTTCATGACCAAAAGTCCAGCAGCAGTAATAAGCATGGCATTCCAGCAGAGAGAGAAGCAACACTTGGAATTTTCTCTCTTCAAAGCGTCTACCATATCTGCCTTAATTTTGTACCTCTATATCTTATCCATAAAGGAAGGATAAGACCATATTATCCTTCTTACCATTGGTATTTCTGTTGAGACTAATATCACCAGGCATTTACGATGTGAACAGCAGCCTCCCTTACTCATTGGCTGTCCTCCGTCTCCAAGTTACAAACAACTTTCAATCACTAAGTGGTCAAAGGTCCACCTAAACTTGACATTTTAAGGGGAAATTTTTACCAATCTGTGAACTCTTCCCTGGGGTCCTTCATGAACTGGATGTGACTTTATCAACCAAATACAATCAAGTTTACCCATATAGAAATGGTGATGTTTAAAAGGTTCTCATGGTACTCGCATCATGAAACTTCTTCAAAGTTTCTGAAATAACACCCCAGGCAACCAGCTGTCATCTTCCTTCCCATGGCCCTGCCAGAGCCAATTTGCCTTATAGGCCTTAATAAGCTCCACTTTCACACTTGGCATATATTCAGTAAGAATAAACAACACAAACGTACTGTAGTCATTCCTTTCATATAAATAAGACAGTAATATTATGGGAAAAACATCCTCCACACCCATGTAATTTTTTTACTTTAATCAAAATATGCACTAGCTCCAGGGCCTAACATTTTAGACCTGAGTGCCCATTTCTTACAAGATTGCTTTCCAGAGAGGGTGGTATGTGTGACTCGATGGATAGGGAGATGGATAGAAGGAAAAATAATATTCTTTGAAAGACTATTTAGTGGTATCCCTTCAACTCAAGAAAAAATAAAACATCGCAAAAATGGTAGGTTGAGATTTATGAGCGGTGTGCTTTCTTTTATCATTAATTCCATTGCTTTTTAAAAAAATCCCTTCTCTGTACTTCTGCTACTTTTCATATACTCCTTTTACCATGACTTTTTCTAAAATTTCTAGTCTAATGCCATTGGTATTTTAATGCTACATATCAGGTGGTAAATTGTAGGCCCTTGTTCTTGTTTCAGAATTTTTTGGCCGGTGCTTGTCATCTTTCTTTTGTAATTCAATTAAAGTTTCTATTAATTTGGAATGATTTGAATGAGAGATATTCTGGTTAATAGAATAATACATATTTATTCTAGTTAGTAGAATGCTACATATTTATTAAATCAAAAGGCTGAAGTATCAATTTTCAAATAGTTCAAATTAAATATACTTAACCACTTAATGTTCATTAATTTATTCCTTTAATCAGAAAATTCATATTAGCTGAATCAAACAGTGTTCTAGACACTGGGAAAATAACAATGTCATAACGTCACTATCCAAGAAGTTTGTGGTCTACTTGGGGAGCTAGACAAGTATCATACAATATGTCGAGTGTCATATGGTGTGGGTAAGAACACAGCTCTTAGGGGACCTTCAGACAAACCTGTGACCCAGCCTTGGGAAATCAGAGAAGCAGGAAAATCTTGTTAAATATAATTTGATCTTGGAAGATTCAGAGGACACTTTCGGATCTAATAGTGCTTTAGACATGTTATTAGAAACAGTTATCACTCTATCATAGATTCATAAAAGTGTTTAAGAGCTTTAAATGGAACAATTATGCATAAACCCTTTTGTCTATATAGATTGTGTTACATATTTTTTGCTTCTACCTCATCTTTTGCTTTATTGTCAAATTGTATGACTTTTGCTTCCATTTTGACCATTTATCATTGCATGACAGTCTCTGCTTTCTTCCTTCAAGTCTGTGATGCGTTGAATATGTTCATAAATCAACATTCATTTCATTTCTGCAGGGACTCCTTATCAGTTTTAACCCCTTGTCTAAGCCTCCAACTAGGTCTTTTGTTACACACAGCAACTCTAGCCAAATAGAAATACCTTTTATCTTTAGTGTAGCACTTTTTCTTCCCCACGGTGATTTTCCACTTCTAGTTGCATAATGGCCCAGACTCATCACCGAGGATCTTGAAATGGCAATACTTCCTGTGTGTAGGAGCCCAGTTTAGGGGTTCATGATTAACAAGAAGGTTAAATGACGTACCTGACTAATTTTTGTAGCCAGAGTGCAGATACAGAGAAAGATATCAAGTGATTGTGACTGAGGTTGACCTTCAAATGCCCTCAGGTCCAGGAACTTGTCTCATTTCCTTCCTCAGAGAGAAAGCCCTTTCCTCAATCCTTTACAGTATACATCTCTACCCCCTTTGGGAAAAACCCATCCTCTGCTCACAGAAGTTGGCTCTGTTCAGGCTTTTGTCCTATACATCCTCTCTTACACAGGCAATCCAAGGGACAAAATAAGGACTAGGGTTTCAAGTTTCTTTATCTTCCAAATCTGTAGACCCATCCCCAGGTCTCCCAATTTTCAGTCTGCAACCCTACCCATAATCCCATGACACCTCTCCTGCCCATCCAAAAGTCAAATGAGATCTGGCCCTGAAAATTAATTTGGGGGCTCTTGAGGTTTAGTTGAATTGGGGTTTTTCTCTGTCTTGATGGATTAATAGAAAACTGTAATATTCCACGAGAGAGGTTTCACTGAAAGAGTTTGCCACTCATGTATGTTCATGTTTTTGTATGTGGCCTTTCCTGAAAGCACAATGCTAATATGTGCTTTCCCAGAGTTAACACATTTGCAAACTGAATTACTGCCCACTCCATCAGATTCATACTAAAAGAAACAGCTGCTTCTGGAATGAATGACAAAGACCACTGAAGAGTGAGCTGGGCAAGAGGGGGCACCTAGAACTTCCATACAGAGGTGATGACATTGACACCTTTCCCTCCATGAAGCTGGCAGATCACTTAATCCTACTGCCAGCTATGAAGATAATGACAGACTAGGGAATTGTTCTCTCTCTCACAAGGGGGTTGTAACTGGCTTTTTAGTTGCATCTGTAACTAGGATACGAGATGCCAGCATGTACACTCCAACTTCAGTTCTCGTATTTTATCATAGAATGTTAAAAGGAAGGAGGGCAGGAAGAGAGGACCACTCCACTTATGAAGGTCACAAAACTTTAGCTTTATAGACAATTTTGAACTCTAGGTCCCCAAAGAATTTTTTTTAAATAGGCCTCTCATGCCTAGTCTTCTGGTCTTTTAGTAACCCATTCTGACACCAAAAACATCATCTTCTACCTACCAAAAAATACTCTTCCCACTTGAGACAATAAAGCATATGTGTTTACAATTTATTAAATTCCCTCTATTTCTACTTACCATGGCATAAACAATGAATCCCTCTGAGAGTTGTAGATTGTGTTTTCAAAGATGGCTGAAACAATATCCCCCATCCCACTAAAATCTTTATTGAGATATAATTTACATACCATAAAATTCACCTAGTTACAGTGTACAAGTCTATGGTTTTTAATAGATTCATAAGTGAACAACTATCACCACAATTTATTTTAGAACATTTTTATTACCACCCCCAAAAACCTCATACCCCATAGCCCTAGGCAACCACTAATCTACTTGCTGTCTCTATAGATTTCCCTATTCTGTACATTTCATATAAAATGGAGTCATACAATATGTGTTCTTTAGTGACTGACTGCTTTCACTTAAAATGAATGCATGTTGTTTCATGCATCAGTACTTTATTTTTATTGCCAAATAATATTACATTGTATGGATATACCACATTTTATGTATCCATTCAGCATTTAGTGGACATTTGGGTTGTTTCCACTTTTGTTTTCTGCTGTTATGAATAATGCTGCTCTGAACATTATATACAAGTTTTTGTGGGAGCATATGTTTTCATTTCTCTTTGTTATGTACCTAGTAATAGAATTGCTGGAGTATATGGTAACTCTTACGTTTAAGCTTTGGAGGAATTAACAGACTGTTTTCCAAAGTGGCTGCAGCGTTTTATATTCCCACCAGAACTGAATGAGTGTTCCAATTTCTCCACATCCTTACCAACAGTTGTTATTATCTGTCTCTTTTACTATAGCCATCCTAATAGGTATGAGGTATTGTCTCATTGTGATTTTTATTTACATTTCTTTGATGACTAATAACACTGAGCTTCTTTTCATGTGTTCATGGGCCATTTATATACCTTCTTTGGAGAAATGACTACTTAAATACTTTTGCCCATTTTTAAAATTGTGTTATTTGGATTTTATTATTGAGTTGTAAGAGTTTGTTATATATTCTAGATACAAATCATATATATGATTAACAAATATTTTCTCTTCCCACATGTTCTTTTGCAATGTGACTTTGACATTCCTCTTTCAATCTGGGCTGACTCTTTGGCTCATTTGACTGATATATGGCAGAAGTGACTCTGAGCAACTTCTGAGTCTGTATCTTAAAAGATCTTCAGACTATGCCTTCAAATTTAGAAAAACTTCCCCTTGGAACCTAGCTGCCATGCTGTGAGAAAGCCCAATAGCCATGCGGAGAGGTCCACGTGAAGTATAATTGAGGCCTCTGGCCAACACCTCTAACTGAGCTCCCAGCCAAAGTCAGCACAAACTGCCAACCATGTGAATGAGGCCATTTTGGACCTTCTGGGAAATCCAGCAGCCCAGTCAATGCAATGTGAGGCAGAAGAACCATGCAGATGAGCCCTGTCCAAATGCCTGACTCAGAATCATGAGAAAATAAGATGATGTTATTTTAAGCCACTAAGTTTTGAGATAGTTTGTTCCACAAAAGTAGATAACTGAAACACTGGGGAAGTGACTGTGTTTAGTTCAGAAATAAAAGGTTATATTTACTCAAGAAACTTACTTTAGAAAAGATGATTTTTTTGGTGTTATAATTTTGACCCTAAGTCTTGAATATTGTGGATGCTGGAGGTTTTTCGGGCCTTTATGCTACATCACTTCAAATTTAAACCAAATATCCTGAGACTTTTACACACATCTGAAAGTGGAGCATCCACTTCTAAAAACAATTGAGGATGCAGTTTGTGGAGCTGTAGCTGTCCTCAACAACCCAACTACTAGCTAAGTAGCTAACATCGCGAATCAGAGGCTTCCTCTAATTAAACCCTGTTGTTTGTATATAAAGGAGGACCTGCTGAAAATCAGGACTTCCTATAGAATTTCAGCTATTCTAATAGTCAGTCACGGGTAAGTCACTTCATCTCCTTGGAACTTATCTTCCTCCTGAGTACCACAGAGTCCCCTAGGGTGTGTGGTGGTGCTTCAGCTACACTTCCAGGGGGAAGAAGGGGTGAGAAAGGAGGATGAGGCCAGTAGGTGGGCCTCCTCATCACCATCCCTTCAGCCAAAGCAGCTCTGCTTTTTTTAACTTAAATATTGGAATAAAGAAGGGAGTCATTATTTTGAAGTACTGTTATTTTGAAGAAAGAGAGCCTCTTGAGTACCACAGAGTCCCCTAGGGTGTGTGGTGGTGCTTCAGCTACACTTCCAGGGGGAAGAAGGGGTGAGAAAGGAGGATGAGGCCAGTAGGTGGGCCTCCTCATCACCATCCCTTCAGCCAAAGCAGCTCTGCTTTTTTTAACTTAAATATTGGAATAAAGAAGGGAGTCATTATTTTGAAGTATTGTTATTTTGAAGAAAGAGAGAGAGGGTGGGTGGGTGGATGGATGGATGAATGGATGGATGGAAGGAAGGAAGGATGGATAGATGGATGGATGGATGGATGGATGGATGGATGGATAGAAAGATGGATAGGGAGATGGATAGAAGGAAAAATAATATTCTTTGAAAGACTATTTAGTGGTATCCCTTCAACTCAAGAAAAAATAAAACATCGCAAAAATGGTAGGTTGAGATTTATGAGCGGTGTGCTTTCCTTCTTTCTTTCCCTAGCGGAAAAGCTGGATGTGGCTTTAGTTTATCATATAGGAGAGACATTTATCTCCAGAGATTCATTAAAGAGCAAAAGGAGAATAAATCTGGGTTCGGGCATATAAACTTGAACTTTCTGATCAGGTGGGATGTTGATCATTGAGATGGTTTATAGATAGTAAGCATTGTGTTCTCACCTCCTTAAAGATTATGAAGAATTAAATATTCATTTTCCCACAATCGTTTAGATGACAGTTATATGTAGAGGGCCCTTCCTGTTTCTAATTTATTAAAACATCTCTGAAAATCATACATAGTCAGATGAACTCTTCACTAAGATGGTCCTTGCATTAAGTCACCACCTAGATAGTTTTAAGTATCATGCCATTATGTAAAAGACACTAATTACATTGAATATGCTGTCCTTCTTCACCAAACAAAATGTGTGAAAAAAGGTGACCATTCTGAATTAATTATGACATTGATTGGAAAACAATGACTATAATTACATTTGGCATTTTGTGGCCTATCACATAAAACAGCCAACTGAAACAACAAACTTACAATATTGCCTTTTTATTCTATAAGCAAAATGCTGCCCATCTCAGTTCCACAGTACAGGAGACCAAAATCCTCCCCTTCATGACCAAAAGTCCAGCAGCAGTAATAAGCATGGCATTCCAGCAGAGAGAGAAGCAACACTTGGAATTTTCTCTCTTCAAAGCGTCTACCATATCTGCCTTAATTTTGAACCTCTATATCTTATCCATAAAGGAAGGATAAGACCATATTATCCTTCTTACCATTGGTATTTCTGTTGAGACTAATATCACCAGGCATTTACGATGTGAACAGCAGCCTCCCTTACTCATTGGCTGTCCTCCGTCTCCAAGTTACAAACAACTTTCAATCACTAAGTGGTCAAAGGTCCACCTAAACTTGACATTTTAAGGGGAAATTTTTACCAATCTGTGAACTCTTCCCTGGGGTCCTTCATGAACTGGATGTGACTTTATCAACCAAATACAATCAAGTTTACCCATATAGAAATGGTGATGTTTAAAAGGTTCTCATGGTACTCGCATCATGAAACTTCTTCAAAGTTTCTGAAATAACACCCCAGGCAACCAGCTGTCATCTTCCTTCCCATGGCCCTGCCAGAGCCAATTTGCCTTATAGGCCTTAATAAGCTCCACTTTCACACTTGGCATATATTCAGTAAGAATAAACAACACAAACGTACTGTAGTCATTCCTTTCATATAAATAAGACAGTAATATTATGGGAAAAACATCCTCCACACCCATGTAATTTTTTTACTTTAATCAAAATATGCACTAGCTCCAGGGCCTAACATTTTAGACCTGAGTGCCCATTTCTTACAAGATTGCTTTCCAGAGAGGGTGGTATGTGTGACTCATTATCAACCCCAAAGACATGTAGAGCTCTGAGCATCAGACTTCCTCCCTCTAGAGTCCAGCTGTTCACAGTTACAAGTGTCACTATTCGAGGCAGAAGGTTTCAAACTTGCATTCTATTTCTTCAGTTTCCCAAATAGGAATCTACAATAAGCTGAGTTTCTCTGATTTGCATAATATCCTTTCTTTGTTCTTTGATTTAGGCTTTTTAAAATACTTACGTCCCATCCATCCCTCTTTTTATGGTCCTCTTTGTTGTGATCTGGGGTCCCCAATCTAGTATACACATCTATGTAATTTAGGATTTTTGACATGTGGATTGCTGGACATGGATGCAAAACAGTTTGAGATATTATGAGGTACTTGGATGTCTTGGTTGGGAACATCCAGAAACTAAATTATTTAGTTGATGGAGCACCCCTCCTGCTGCTTTTATAACCAAACTGTGGTTGTTATGGTAAAGGAAGGGACATCTTCAGGAAGAACTAGAAGACAATATTGTAATATTGGACAGATCTGGGGTGAGCAGGCTTCTCCACAAAATTAGGTCTCCTGTTCTTCCAATGCAGAGACCTCCTGATTTTGCTTGCCTTTCATGAAGATACCATTCCTTTCATTATTTGTACTGAATGTTCTTGTTGTGAACAGCAGCCTCCCTTACTCATTGGCTGTCCTCCGTCTCCAAGTTACGAACAACTTTCAATCACCAAGTGGTCAAAGGCCCACCTAAACTTGAAATTTTAAAGGGAAATTTTTGTACTGAATGTTCTTGTGAATAACAAACTAGGAAGAGTACAGCACCTAGGACAGTTCCTTGCATACCTCAGCTGCTCTGTGTTGAGAATCTGAGATTAGAACTCTGAATTTCTAAAATTTGATCCACAATCAAACTGCCAGCCTATATTGCCTCCAAGGCAGAATCCAAAGACAGCACTTTTGCCTCATGTGGTGTTGTGGGGAGAGAGTTACTGAAAAATCTAATATTCTTGCTCTGCAGTTGACTGTTGCTCTTCCCTGTCCAAATGCCTGACTCAGAATCATGAGAAAATAAGATGATGTTATTTTAAGCCACTAAGTTTTGAGATAGTTTGTTCCACAAAAGTAGATAACTGAAACACTGGGGAAGTGACTGTGTTTAGTTCAGAAATAAAAGGTTATATTTACTCAAGAAACTTACTTTAGAAAAGATGATTTTTTTGGTGTTATAATTTTGACCCTAAGTCTTGAATATTGTGGATGCTGGAGGTTTTTCGGGCCTTTATGCTACATCACTTCAAATTTAAACCAAATATCCTGAGACTTTTACACACATCTGAAAGTGGAGCATCCACTTCTAAAAACAATTGAGGATGCAGTTTGTGGAGCTGTAGCTGTCCTCAACAACCCAACTACTAGCTAAGTAGCTAACATCGCGAATCAGAGGCTTCCTCTAATTAAACCCTGTTGTTTGTATATAAAGGAGGACCTGCTGAAAATCAGGACTTCCTATAGAATTTCAGCTATTCTAATAGTCAGTCACGGGTAAGTCACTTCATCTCCTTGGAACTTATCTTCCTCCTGAGTACCACAGAGTCCCCTAGGGTGTGTGGTGGTGCTTCAGCTACACTTCCAGGGGGAAGAAGGGGTGAGAAAGGAGGATGAGGCCAGTAGGTGGGCCTCCTCATCACCATCCCTTCAGCCAAAGCAGCTCTGCTTTTTTTAACTTAAATATTGGAATAAAGAAGGGAGTCATTATTTTGAAGTACTGTTATTTTGAAGAAAGAGAGAGAGGGTGGGTGGATGGATGGATGGATGAATGGATGGATGGAAGGAAGGAAGGATGGATAGATGGATGGATGGATGGATGGATAGAAAGATGGATAGGGAGATGGATAGAAGGAAAAATAATATTCTTTGAAAGACTATTTAGTGGTATCCCTTCAACTCAAGAAAAAATGAAACATCGCAAAAATGGTGGGTTGAGATTTATGAGCGGTGTGATTTCCTTCTTTCTTTCCCTAGCGGAAAAGCTGGATGTGGCTTTAGTTTATCATATAGGAGAGACATTTATCTCCAGAGATTCATTAAGAGCAAAAGGAGAATAAATCTGGGTTCGGGCATATAAACTTGAACTTTCTGATCAGGTGGGATGTTGATCATTGAGATGGTTTATAGATAGTAAGCATTGTGTTCTCACCTCCTTAAAGATTATGAAGAATTAAATATTCATTTTCCCACAATCGTTTAGATGACAGTTATATGTAGAGGGCCCTTCCTGTTTCTAATTTATTAAAACATCTCTGAAAATCATACATAGTCAGATGAACTCTTCACTAAGATGGTCCTTGCATTAAGTCACCACCTAGATAGTTTTAAGTATCATGCCATTATGTAAAAGACACTAATTACATTGAATATGCTGTCCTTCTTCACCAAACAAAATGTGTGAAAAAAGGTGACCATTCTGAATTAATTATGACATTGATTGGAAAACAATGACTATAATTACATTTGGCATTTTGTGGCCTATCACATAAAACAGCCAACTGAAACAACAAACTTACAATATTGCCTTTTTATTCTATAAGCAAAATGCTGCCCATCTCAGTTCCACAGTACAGGAGACCAAAATCCTCCCCTTCATGACCAAAAGTCCAGCAGCAGTAATAAGCATGGCATTCCAGCAGAGAGAGAAGCAACACTTGGAATTTTCTCTCTTCAAAGCGTCTACCATATCTGCCTTAATTTTGTACCTCTATATCTTATCCATAAAGGAAGGATAAGACCATATTATCCTTCTTACCATTGGTATTTCTGTTGAGACTAATATCACCAGGCATTTACGATGTGAACAGCAGCCTCCCTTACTCATTGGCTGTCCTCCGTCTCCAAGTTACAAACAACTTTCAATCACTAAGTGGTCAAAGGTCCACCTAAACTTGACATTTTAAGGGGAAATTTTTACCAATCTGTGAACTCTTCCCTGGGGTCCTTCATGAACTGGATGTGACTTTATCAACCAAATACAATCAAGTTTACCCATATAGAAATGGTGATGTTTAAAAGGTTCCCATGGTACTCGCATCATGAAACTTCTTCAAAGTTTCTGAAATAACACCCCAGGCAACCAGCTGTCATCTTCCTTCCCATGGCCCTGCCAGAGCCAATTTGCCTTATAGGCCTTAATAAGCTCCACTTTCACACTTGGCATATATTCAGTAAGAATAAACAACACAAACGTACTGTAGTCATTCCTTTCATATAAATAAGACAGTAATATTATGGGAAAAACATCCTCCACACCCATGTAATTTTTTTACTTTAATCAAAATATGCACTAGCTCCAGGGCCTAACATTTTAGACCTGAGTGCCCATTTCTTACAAGATTGCTTTCCAGAGAGGGTGGTATGTGTGACTCATTATCAACCCCAAAGACATGTAGAGCTCTGAGCATCAGACTTCCTCCCTCTAGAGTCCAGCTGTTCACAGTTACAAGTGTCACTATTCGAGGCAGAAGGTTTCAAACTTGCATTCTATTTCTTCAGTTTCCCAAATAGGAATCTACAATAAGCTGAGTTTCTCTGATTTGCATAATATCCTTTCTTTGTTCTTTGATTTAGGCTTTTTAAAATACTTACGTCCCATCCATCCCTCTTTTTATGGTCCTCTTTGTTGTGATCTGGGGTCCCCAATCTAGTATACACATCTATGTAATTTAGGATTTTTGACATGTGGATTGCTGGACATGGATGCAAAACAGTTTGAGATATTATGAGGTACTTGGATGTCTTGGTTGGGAACATCCAGAAACTAAATTATTTAGTTGATGGAGCACCCCTCCTGCTGCTTTTATAACCAAACTGTGGTTGTTATGGTAAAGGAAGGGACATCTTCAGGAAGAACTAGAAGACAATATTGTAATATTGGACAGATCTGGGGTGAGCAGGCTTCTCCACAAAATTAGGTCTCCTGTTCTTCCAATGCAGAGACCTCCTGATTTTGCTTGCCTTTCATGAAGATACCATTCCTTTCATTATTTGTACTGAATGTTCTTGTGAATAACAAACTAGGAAGAGTACAGCACCTAGGACAGTTCCTTGCATACCCCAGCTGCTCTGTGTTGAGAATCTGAGATTATAACTCTGAATTTCTAAAATTTGATCCACAATCGAACTGCCAGCCTATATTGCCTCCAAGGCAGAATCCAAAGACAGCACTTTTGCCTCATGTGGTGTTGTGGGGAGAGAGTTACTGAAAAATCTAATATTCTTGCTCTGCAGTTGACTGTTGCTCTTGCAATAATGGAGATCAGGAAATAATCGTAACCATGAATTATCCAAACCAGATGTCTAATCCATTAAAGGTAGTAAATTTATGACCCTTTTCATCCTGAATCATCAGAGTAGGCAAGGTTTCTAACATTCCTCTGGGGTCAGGGAAGCTATGCCCTTAATCTTGAATGTCACGGTAACTCTTGAATGCCTTAGATGGAAGGGCTTGTAGAGCAGAAAGAGGGAAGCAAGCACAAGTCTGAGGTGTATGACAGTGATAGCTGTTCTCTTGTCCATTGAAAATTGATACACATGGCTCACTCCTGTCTTTATCAATGCTGATAATTGTGCATGAGTGTGAAACCTCACTGGAGGTAGTGTTGTATTAGGTACATTACTGAACAAGCTTTAAATAGAACAGTACTTTATTGCTGCAGCTACTACCCTAGACTAAGGCTTTCTTAAATCACTGCCATATTCAGCTAAGATAAAGCACCAGAAACCAAAAAACAGCTCTGCCCTGGAATACATAATCCTCAGATACTGGCAAATCAAGCTGCAGAATTTGACAAACAACAAAAATCCAATGCTCAATGGTTTTTTTAACCTGATGATGTATGAAGGATCCTCTTATGTTTACAAAATATCCCTTGGGGAGATATCAGTGATGACGTAAATAATATTTACTTTGAGATTGTGATGCTAGAATATTAAATTTGGTTAATAAATCTTCCCTTGTGGTTCCATCAGGTGAAAATTGCCAAGGATCTCACTGCATGTGCAGAATTGCTAAATTATTGCAACCAGTGACAGTGTTTTCTGATCACTGGGAATAAGTGGCCGTGTGTGTGTGTGTAGTGAGAGAGGGAAAGGGAGACTCATATTACTGAGATTCCCTAGAGCTAAATTTAGACTTTTTCAGTTGAAATTAAATGAACCATTTTTATAGGATTTTTCTATGTAATTTTAACTAAAGGTTAGTTCTTTTAAAAGAAATTAAGAACTGACCCCAGTTCTACTCTTACTGATTAATAACGGTGTCTTTGGGCATTTAGGCCATAATTTTGGGAGGCTACACCTTAAGTGGGAATGTTTCTTGATATCAGATATGAAGCAGACTTCTCAAATCCATGGGATCAATGACTGTCCTCAGCACCAGTTATATTAACATTAAGATATCTTGAAAATGTTCTTTACTTAAGTGTCTGAGAATATTGCTAAATAAAATAGCATCTTGCCTTCTGTCAATTAAATTTTGTTTGGATTTTATTCCTTTTGTGTAATTGTAATACTGCCATTTAAGCCACCAAAAATATCTTATATGTGTTACCTGCTGATGACTGGAAAAGTTCTTCTCTCCTTTACAATGTCAGTGTTCTCCCTTACTTCTTCTGACATATTAGACCTGTCTCGCTCACTGCACTCTGTATTCACAGAAGGATGCTGTTGACATCACTGAGGCTCATGTGCTTTCACATGGTGATAAAGACTGATGAGGGATCAGCAGCTCCTTACTTCTTGCATATTCTGGAAAGTTAGTTGCTGGCTTTGTCACTGTTCACAATTCTGCTTATTTACCCTCCAGAATTTGTGGTCCCACAGTTCAAAATGATTTGCTTTGCCTCTGAGGGCCACAAGCCAGGTTGATTAGGTCTTCCTCAAGAAGTCTTCACCACATTTCTTTTGCCTGCCCTTTCCAGCCCCACGTGGAATCTGGCAAGCAGGCCTTATGTTATCTGTCATTTGTACATTTCCAACCCTGCAGAGCTGACGCTACTCCAAGCCTGGCTTCAGTGCTGATAGAGTGGCTATGTTCCAGCTCCCCACTTGTGACTCAGACTTTCCAACTGATGCATAAAAGGTGTTGAGGAAACTATTTAAGAAGCTACTTAGAGTAGCTATAGCCAGTCTGTATCCCAGGCATACTGTCCCTTAAACGTGGTTTCCCCTACTCTGTAACATTTAGCTGACTCTTCAGCTTGACACAGTGTTGATGCTACGTTGGGATGGGGTTTATTTCTGACCACAACTCTTAAGTAGGAAATGTATAAACCGGACCATGTGCATTGCCTCAATGTCACATATACCCCAAGGAAAGGATACTGCTTTGGGCATTTTTCTTTTCCTGCAGCAGTTTTCAGCACATCATTTGTCAAAGAACTGAAGGTTCTGGCTGTCCCTCGTCATTCAGTTATAGCTCTAAGTAAGAAACCTACCAGGTCCCTCAAGGAACGTATCAGACAAATAAAAGACAAAGTCCCTGCCTTTGAGGAGTTTGTGATTTACTGTCAGAGTCTCAACAGACTTATAAAAGAGATTTCAAACATTTAAAATCCATATTTTACATTGTACATGCACACCAAAGCCGCAAAAGTAGCAAGGGCAGATGCAGGACAGATGAGCAAATAATATGTGATCAGATTTGTTAGAAAGATTTTTTTAGTGAAATTGAATGGCAATCCAGGTTTATAAGCAAATAGGACTGGTTCCGAGGAGGAAAACAAGCATTCAGGAAGGAGGTAACCACATGCAAAAAAAGCGCAGATGGTTGTGAGAATATAGGTCACCTTGTGGAGGGCGGCATGCAGATCTGGTTGGGGTAAAGACTGCTGACAGGAAAAATCTGAAAACTGAGATTTCTGTGATGGTAGAGCAAGAAAAGAGACCATCAATGGGAGGCCTGGAACACCATGCACAGGAGTTGAATCTAGTAACTCAACACCACACGATTCAGGACAGGGGACAGCTCCATTATTTTGTTTTGCATTTGCCAGGTGTTGTGGAGATATTTACTTACGTGATCTTTACAGACTGGAGCCAGTTCTTTCTCATGGCCCTTGTTTAACAGTCAAGTTCCAATTAGGAGAGAAAAAGCACACAGTAACTTGAACAGGACTGTTGAATACTATAAAGAATTATTATTTCTAACAGGGGATTGGAGCAACAAGAGATTGACTAGTAAAAAAAAGTAAAGAGCTCTAAAGAAGATAAGAAAATCAGATATAAGGAGTAGCCACTGCAGCCACTCTCCTTAGAGCTTAGACAGAGTGTCCAAGGAAGAGCCTTGCCACCCTCCACCCTTGCCTGAGGATTAAAATCCAGACCTTGTTGGAGAGGGAAGACCTGTGGCTTACTGAATTGCAGAGAAGTCATTGGGGTACCATGATGGTGGAACTTGCTGGAAATCTGCCCTTGGGGTACCAGGAAAAGCTGTTCACGAGGAGATGTCGCATTTCCTGCAACACTTTTTACTGACAAAGCTTAACAACCTACTAGCTGACAAAATAAAATATTTAAAAGGCCCAGCTCAATTTTTGCAGAGCAAGCGATAAAGTATGAATTTGCAGCTGAGTAATAAATTGATAACTGGAACACCTCTTCTCATTTCCTGGGAGTTTACCAATGTCCCCTTTCATTTTCCAAATATAAAACCATGTTGAATATGCTTTTTAAACTTGTCAACTGTGTCTCACCCACCCACCCAACTCCACCTCCTCCAGAGATCCTGACTGGTCCTTGGAGGGAGTATGACCCATGACTGGGAATGACTGGTCTAAACTAATATGCTTATATTCAGTAAGACTGTTGATCAGCTCTACATGCAAAGGATGGAGGGAGAATGGATTTTTCAGTTTCTGTGACAAAGATCTGGGGGTGGGGGGGATTCGTTTGCTCTAAGTACACTATGGGCCCACAATTTGATATGATCCCTAGAAAAACAAATGCAATCTGAGGATGCATTAATGAGATTCAGAACAAGGGATATATTGGCCTAGTTTTTATCTGCAGAGCTTTTGCTATGGCCTAAATATTGCATTCAATTCTAGGCACCCCATTTTAAAGAAAGACAATGAAGAACTATGCCACTTACAAACGATGAAGTGTGATGAAGGAGCTAAGCATGCTGGAAAGACCTAGGGGTATTAGCCTAAGAAAAAGAAGGCAGAAGCAAGACATGGTTCCAACCTTTATAAGTGCTTTCATATCGGAAAATAATTTTAACTTATTCATTATCATCCCAGAGAGGAGAAGAGGAACCATCAGGAATAAGTTATGGGAAGGAACCTGAGATCCAGTCTAAGAAGGACTTTCTCAATATTAGCATTACTTAGAAAAATCAGGAACTATTTTAGGAGGTAATGAGTCATCTCTCTTTGGATTGACGTGGGACATATTTATTTGAGTTTCTCTAGTCCTTTATATGAACAGGCCAGGGTAGCCCCGCCTATTATCCCAATATTCCTTCAAAGAGACGAGGCTCAAACCTCATATATAACCCATCCTCTGAGTTATTTGTGCCTAATGAGGTCACATCTCTTTTAGGAAGAAAACGGTGAAGAGACCACTAAAACCAGCCTCTCATATATAGGCAGCAATAAGACTTGCAGTCACCCCAGTGCTAGAGACACAAACAAATTCCTGTACATAATTAAGTTGCATAGGGCCATTGCTAATACCACTATTTGAATGTGCTCTTCAGGTATAGACATTATTATAAAAGGAAAGGATTTGATGGTTCATTTTAAACTGTTATGTAAATTCGTAGCCTAAAGATCATTACAGTGCTATAATGTGAAACAATTTATAATATATAACTATTGTAAAATAAACTAATTACATTTTAAAAGGTGAACAATGACTATTTTATAAATGTTTTCTAAGAAACTTGATTCAGTCCCTCTAGTTTTCTATATAGATAACCCTTTTAAATTAAGTCAGAGTTATATACAATTCAGGGCACCAGCTTAGATATTAAATGTTAAGAGTATAGATGTGAAAACTATGAATATTATGCAAGTAATTGTATAATCTTTCTAATGCTTGAGCACCTCAGAATAGGCATTTTTTGATAGGTACAAAGGATGATGATGGTGGTGATGATGATGATATGATGACATTAATAATGAAGTCTAGAAACAATTTTTAGTGCTGTGAGAGGCTTCTGAAACTTTCCCAGCCCTGGCTAAGGCTTCTATTTTGGTTGTCTGCAAGTTACTCGGTTTCTCAATGTCAGATACTCGAAAACATCAGTCAATCCTGCATGCTAGTTAAATATTTGGAAGCATAATTTAGTGATTTATCTTCCATTCTAAGTTCCAAGATTATTTTCAACAAATATAACTTTCTAGGGAAAGAATGTTCATTTGTTCCACAACCCATACCTCAGCACCTACCTTGTGACAGTCATTTTGTTTGTCTGTTTCTATTCAAGTGGCTGGGAAAACCACTGGTAAACTGTAAACAACCATAACTTAGGACTAAATAAGTCTATTCATGGCCTTCTGCTTGGGCAATGACTATAAGTGGTCTACATCCCCATCAGATTGGCTGAATGTTACCACCATAATGAAGCAGGAATAATTTTGTTTCTGTAAGGATAGAAACCGCCTAATATCTCTGTCTTGTAGAGCTTCCTCCCTAAAACTTGATATTAGATGGAATGGACACATGTTTATTCCATTGTGGCAGTGAGGGATCATTTCTCCAAAATATGCAATGTATTATTGTGTTACATAATTACATTAGTAGAAACTATGTATCTTTTTTTTTTTTTTTTTTTTTTTTTGCGGTACATGGGCCTCTCACTGTTGTGGCCTCTCCCATTGCGGAACACAGGCTCCGGACGCGCAGGCTCATTGGCCATGGCTCACGGGCCCAGCCGCTCCGCGGCATGTGGGATCCTCCCAGACCGGGGCACGAGCCCGCGTCCCCTGCATCGGCAGGCGGACTTGCAACCACTGCGCCACCAGGGAAGCCCAACTATGTATCTTTTTAATCTGTCCTAGGTATAAACCTTCTCACTTGGGAAAAATTTGCCATCTGTATATTTTCATCTTTTTAAAAAAGTTTCATCTTTATTAAAGTAACTGCTAAAGCTGCCACCATTAAGCTAATTTATTTCACTATGGGGTAGCCATTTTTTTCTACCTATTCTCCACCCATTCCTCTGGCATCAACCCTGTTGCTCCAGCCCACTTGTGACACACAGCGGCTGGTGCTAAAGACCACTTAGGAAGTGTCAACCACCCCTCTCTATTCACCTACATAATTCAGTAATTCTAAGACAGCACTGATTAAGTACCACTAACTTCCTAACTATCTAACAAATATCTTTCCTCACTGATGTCTTCTTTATTTTCTGAAGTAAATATGTAAAGTCCAATAGCTAATAAACATTTTTTCATAAAATATATGGTCACTGTATACATTAATCATCTTGAACTGCCATAACAAATACCATGGACTGGATGGCTTAAACAATTGAAATTTATATTCTCAGTTCTGGAGGCTGAAAGTCTGAGATCAGGGTGCCAGCATGGTTGGTTTGGGCTCCTGGTGAGAGTTTTCTTCCTTTGTAGATAGCCACTTCCCACTGTGACCTCATATGGTGGACACAGAGAGCTCTGGTGTCTCTTCCTCTTCTAATAGGGGCACCAGCCGTACTGGATTAGGGCCCCACCCTTATCACCTCCTCACAGACCCTATCTCCAAATACAGTCACATTGGGGACTCAAGCTTCACCATATGAATTAGGAGGGGACACAGTTCAGTCCATAACACTATGTCTTCATGATTCCTAAATTATTCACTGGATAGTGCCAGGCACTGTGCTAAAAATTTTACATATATTCACATAAGCCTTACTACAACTCTGAATTTAGGAATAATATAGAGAATTTCAGGTCAAAGGGGTTAAGTAAATTGTCTGAGATGAGAAAGCTAGGAAAACTCAGAGCTCAGATTCAAGCCCAGATCCTTCCAAGCCCAGAGCTTGTGCTCTTTCCAGTTATACCATATTGCCCTGAAAAATACTTGGTCCATATATTATGAGCGAACAACTTGTTAGACTAACATTTTATTCAATGAGTTGAACAGCCATTTTGACACATGGATTCAGACCATTTGATGAAGTGTGTTTGTCCTATAACTTATGACCCTTCTCTCTCAAAAAAAAAAAAAAAAAAGCAAAGACAACGGAGAGAACAAAAGCAAAAAGCACAAATGCCATCTTGTATTAAACCTTAAAGAGATATTTACCATCCTGAATCACAACATATGAAAAGAGAGAGCAAATATGAGAACGGTAAATGACTTCTCCAAGAAGAGTCAAGTTGATCCCATGCACCAGAGGCAAGAGGAGGAAGGATGTTGGCAAGCAAGCCAACGTCCTCTTCTGTGAGACTCTTGAAAAGGGTTAGAAATTAGAGACATTAAGCATCACAGGAAGAGGAAGGCTGTGGCTGAAAAGAGGGAAGGGTATTTGAAAGTCTACATAAGGCATAGATAGAATCCCTCAGAATTTTACCTCCTTCCCATGCCATTAAGAGACAGAATCTTCCCCCACCTCCATAGAAAAGAGAGGTGTATGCCCTGAAAAATGAATGAATGAATGAATGAATCAGGTAAGTTCGGGATCAAGGACTCCAGGCACCAAAGAGGAAAGAATGTGAGGCTTTAAATGAGGGGATTAAATCAAAGTCTTCCGAGTGAAGAGTGAGACTCTCACAGTCTTCTCCCCACCTCACCCGTCCCCGCCCCCAGCTCTAGTATGCTAGCATCCAGAATCTTACCTCCTAAGCAGGAGATGGAGGATCCTTCTCTGAAGAAAGTGAACCATGTCAAAGAACTACAGATACTGAAATTTGGATATTCCCCTCAAAATACCAGCTGGGCATCCACTGCCCTACAATAAAACCCTTGAGTATATCAGTCCTGCCTATACCCAGAGAACTTCCAGTCATCTTTTTGTTGCCTCACTCTTAAATGTGAATGGACAGAAAAGGACCATGTGACATGTGAAGAAGTTTTCCAACAGAAACTACAACAAATAATCAGAAAAACAGAGCCCAAGGGAAACAAATAGTACAGAACAGAATCAAATGTCAAAGAGACTATAATTAAAATAATTAGAAAGCTAAGGGAAAAAACACAAAACAAGAATAAGATGCTATGTTTTTTTAAAAAGTGAACAGTTAAAGACTAAGGAAGAATTCTCTGGTGGTCCAGTGGTAGGACTCTGTGCTTCCACTGCAGGGGACACAGGTTTGAAACCTAGTCAGGGAACAAAGATCCCACAAGCTGCACAGTCAAAAAAAACAAAAACAAATAAAGACTAAGGAAGAACCCTTGGAAATTTAGAAGGGTGTACCCAAATAATTTTTTTCAATGGAAGGAACCCCTGGAATGCAGAACAAAAAAAGAGACAGACAATACAGTGGCGGGAAAGGTAAGAAAATAAAGTATCTATACAGAATGCCCAACATCCAACAAATAGGAGTTATAGAAAGAACTTAAAAGACAGGAAGACATTTTTAAAGAAATGAAACAATTTCTAAGACAGGATGGTATTAGTTTCTAGTTTGAAAAAGCTACCAAGTACTCCAACAATGAATGAAAATAAGGTATACTCCAAGATACCTGATAATGAAATTTCCAAACACCAGGGAGAAAGAGAGGATGCTAAAAACCTTCTGGAGAGAACAAAGGAACAACATGTAAAAAAAAAAAGAAAAGGACTAAAGGAGTATGGGATTTCTCAACAGAAACATTGGAAGCTGGAAGACAATAGAGAAATGGCTTCAAGATACTGAAAGAAAATGATCTTTAACTGAGAATTCTACATCCAGCCAGACTATCATGTAAACAGAAAGGAAGAAAAAAGACATTTTCAGACATGCAAACACACACACAAAAAATTTATCTCTCTGCACCATTACTCAATAAGTTACTGCAGTATGTATTCCACAAAAGCAAGGGGAGTGAACAAGAAGGAGGAAGACAAGTAGAGATCAAGGAAAGAGACGAAGGACACCTCCAGTATGAGAGTGAAAGGAAGTCCCAGCATGCCATCTCTGTTCCAGGCCAGAGCACAGCCAGCCAAGATGAGCAGGAAACTAGAGGACCCTAGGAGGTATGTCTTCAGGAGAGAGATGGACCAGTAAATTAATGACAAGTCTGACCACATTGAAAATCATACTGAGAGGCATTTTATAGCTGTTGGAGGTTGTGGGAAACAATCAGATGTTCCCCCCAAAATGAGTAAATAAAAAAGGGAATGAGGACTTCCCTGGTGGCGCAGTGGTTAAGAATCCGCCTGCCAATGCAGGGGACACGGGTTCGAGCCCTGGTCTGGGTAGATCCCACATGCCACGGAGCAACTAAGCCCATGCGCCACAACTACTGAGCCTGCGCTCTAGAGCCCACGAGCCACAACTACTGAGCCCGCGAGCCGCAGCCACTGAAGCCCCGTTCCCTAGAGCCTGCACGCCATAACTACTGAAGCCTGCGCGCCTAGAGCCCGTGCTCCACAACAAGAGAAGCCACCGCAATGAGAAACCCGCGCACCGCAAGGAAGAGTAGCCTCACTAACAGCAACTAGAGAAAGCCCGGGTGCAGCAATGCAGACCCAACACAGCCAAATATAAATAAAATTTTTTTTTAAGTTTAAAAAAAGAAAGGGCATTATTAGCTATATCAACAATAAAATGTAATTCTAGAAAGGAAATGGAATCATATTAACTTTCTGGTTCGGCAGTGAACAATCCTTACATAATCATAATGAAAACACTGAATACATGTGGACCTAACCATAATTATATTGGGATGGGGGAAGAATATTTACCTATCACAGAGGAAATTAAGCCTTTTTCAATAGTCAGTGTCTAAAGCAGATGTGTTAAGACGTAGCAGGATATGTATATACTTAGAAACATGGAAGTTAATGCCAGAAGAAACAGCTCAAAGAGTTGAAAGGGGTTACCTCTGAGGGATGGGGAAAATATTTATGTTTGGTCTTGGACCATATTACATGATTTTAGAAACGTATTTGCCCCTTATATGATGCTTCCTTAGGTTGAATCATATTAAAGACAGGTCTGCTTTTCCTAAGTGAACATATCCTGTGGGTGGAGGAGCAAAACTAAGGCACACTGAGCTGAAAGTAGGACAGGGAATAAGTAAGTGTGTTGGCTGTGTTTTGGTGCCACATTTTTTCCTAGCCAGTCTATCTTATTTCCAAGTGGGATGCCAAATAACTTGAGAAATAGCAAAAGTAATAAAGGTGTGAATGTCAAAATAAGCCAGACATTATTTTTGATCACCAGCAATGCACAAGATAGAGAAAGCTGCCAATATCAGACTTTAGATCATCAGCCAACGAGTTAAATTAGAAACAAGAGTAGCTTCACTTGAATGGGACCATGTGACTCCCTCCCTTAATGCACCATGGAGAACATAACATGGTCAGTGAATTATGTAGAGAGGACACATGAATGAGCTAAGTTTGTTATGAAAGAGGATCTAGCTAATCGCTTATGCAATAATTACCTCTCAATAAGTATCCTTCATTTGGTCCATTTTCATTTGAGGTAAACTTGAAAATCACAACTGATTTCTTCTGGGGAAAGGGTAGTATTCAAGTGGATACCTCTCTTTCTTGGCTGTTTCTTTTAAGTAAAATATGAGAGGGTTTCCTCTGGTGACTAGTCACTCTTTTTTGCTGATGTGCTCTGGCCTGTGGTTTCAGCGACAAATTCCTTCTTAAATTGAGTGGGAAAAACTTTATATGAAAGGAGAAATAGGAGAGATTATAAAATGTTTGCAAGACTACTCATTCACATCCTCAGAAGATTAGGTTCTACCTGAACTTTCTTTTTTTAATGTTGTACTTCTTTTTTATTGAGATATAACTGCCATAACATTGTGTATATCAGAACTTTTAAATTATTAGTATTTACAGTCATAGAAAAAAAAGATTGCCTTATGAAAGTGATGGTTTTCTGTTCTCTGCACCCCATTAGCCAATGTTTTTGAAGTAATATGTAAATGATGAAAAACAACCCAAGTTTTGTAACCAGACATAACAAAATAAACACTAAGAATAATAAATCTTTTGGTTGTTGCTCCTAAAGTTTCCTTGGGAGCAATATTTAAATTGCTTCACACCGAGATTTTCTACTGGCCCATAACTTCCAAGTTTCACACATTGGTTTATTTTCTATTCCTCCCCTAGAGGAATCTGGTTGTTCAGGAATAAATATGGTAGAGAGCAAACATAAATAAAAATGTTTCCAACGGAAACATTTTGTTTTACTGCTCGCTTCAATTTTCAGAGCACAGTACATCTCATGCTTACAAAATGAAGCCTCTCGCTTGTGAAGTTTCTCTCTTCCTCCTCCTTCTTGTTAGTCATAGGTAGAGGCGGTTTTTTCCCTTCCGTGTGGAAATAAAAGCCACTTTTTACCACCTCCCACATTCTTCCCCATAACCTGGACCCCCAGTCTCCCACGCAGGGCGTGATAGGAGAGGGCTGGGGAGCATCCTGCTTCCACCTGCTGCCACACCTGATTATAAGACACCCGGTGGAAGTCTCAGCTCTGGAGGTTTCCTCTTCACCAGCTGGCATTCTGAATGCTAAAAGATTATCTAACTATAGCCCAGCAACTATCTCTCGAGCGGTTGTTTTAAAAATCTTGTAATACGCAGTGACTTTTCTTTAGTTTCATGAAGTTAAAAGCTTACCCCCTTTTCAGTCCAACTTCAGCGATATTTAACCAAGGTGGTTTTTTTTTTAGTTTATTTGCTTATAAGCTCTTTTGATTTAGGTGTTTTTTTTTCACATAAACTCAGGTTGGTCTTTACTCTGCAGAAGGGGGGCATGAATGCCCACAAGAATCTGATGTCTAAACTTCCAATAAAACTGGCTCATCAGGGAGGCATTTGCCCACCGGATCTCTTCTGTTGGTGGAGCCTTGACTTCTTCACCTGGCTCTGCCTGCCGGAGGGCAGCTCCCCTGGCCTCATCTCCTTCTGACCCCTTCTCTAACCAAGTTCCCACACAGGAAATAAAGAAGGGACATGGTAAATAAAATCTTCTCTGAGCCTTCCTGCAGACTCTTGCGGCCTCCATAGCCTCAGTTTTCTTACATTTAAAATGAAGGTAACAGAGTACCTACCTCACATAGTTTTTCTTATGATTGAGATAATCCATAATATTAGTTATTATTGTTGTGTTCTTTTTTTTTTTTTTTTTTTTTTTTTGCGGTACGCGGGCCT
>NC_041218.1:90434965-90436710 GCF_002837175.3 Physeter macrocephalus
GGCTCACGGGCCCAGCCGCTCCGCGGCACGTGGGATCTGCCCAGACCGGGGCACGAACCCGTGTCCCCTGCATCGACAGGTGGACTCTCAACCACTGCGCCACCAGGGAAGCCCTATTGTTGTTTTCTTAACTCCTGCTGCTACTACTACTACAGGGTTTGTTATATATGGAATCATATACATTCTGTATACCGTATATACATCACGATTATCATATACATTATGATTCTTCTGGATAGAGTTTCTTGAAAAGTTCCTAGAAACTTTTACATGCATCTTGCCATCTCCAGGGTAAAGCAGGAGCAGTGGAGGACACCGAGGACACCATGGAGAGCGCTAGGTCAGTAGTGCTTGACCCTGGTCACATGATGGACTCACCCGGAGTGCTTTACAAACTACTGAGGCCTGAACCCCACACCAGGAAGTATTAAACTGTTTGTCCTAGGACACAGCCTGGGCCTTTTGAAAGCTCCCCAGATGATTCTAATGGGCAACGAAGGCTGAAAACTCTATTTTTGTTTAAACTTAGATTCAAAATCCACCGAACAAAATCCAGCAAGGGGCTCTCTCTTCAGTGTACAGCTTGTAAAAATGCCAGCGCAGAGCCCATTCACAAAGGAATGCTCCACCACTTGTAAAATTGCAGAATTTTCCTGGGTAGCTATTGAACTATGATCTTATCCCAGAGAAACCCTGAGAAATCTGTTAATGAGCTCTTATAAGCGAATGTAGTTCAAATCCAAGCACCATTCATGGATGTCAGCTACTAGTTCTTTGCTGAGTGTTATCTGTACTAGGAGACTGTAGCCACTGATAAAACATTTCCCATTTTTTAATTGATAAGAGTCAAAATAACTTGTCATTGATTTCACAGATTAGTCAAAATACTAATTATCAAGTTTCTCCTTCAATTGCCATTTCTGAGTCTTTTTAATAGGCTCGGGCACCTGTGTCTGTAGAATGGTCAATCCCACAGTTGAAGGTGCAAACTTCACTTGTCTTCCATATCCTCTCACCTAGAGCTCCTGTTCACACACCAACCCAGGTTCAAACTGCCAACACTGTGAGAGTTCTTTACTAACTTTCTTTAACCCAGCCATTCCCAAGAAATCTCTTTTTTCACACTGCGCATAACACAGGTATATAAATAGTATTGGGTGATAAGAAAGCAGACACACACACAGAAACACAGACACACACACACACAAAGCATGGGTGAACTGGCAGCATCCATGCCCACTCTTGGGAAAGCAACATCTAGAATAGTCAGAAAAGAACTGGGTAGTGGCATTTTCTTCATCTGCCAAGCTGAGCACTTTATTATGGTCAAGACTCAATTTTCTCGGTAGAAAGGCTCCTTGATACCTGCAGTGCGTGACATCCAGCAGGAGGAATGACTTTGTCCTTCGTCCTTGGAGCCCTGCTCAGGGCTGTGCTCAGACTCTCCTCCCCGGTCAATGCCTGCTGCTGCTTCTGTGGACATTCCTCCACCCTCCCGGCCTACCAAGTGCCCATCAGCTCGCCCAGTGGTTTCCCAACCCCTGCTGAACAGAAGAATCACCTGGAAGAGATTTAAATTACAGGAGGGCCCAAGTCACACCAGATCAATCAAAAAGCAAAAAACATATGGTATTTGTTTTTCTCCTTCTGACTTACTTCACTCTGTATGACAGACTCCAGGTCCATCCACCTCACTACGAATAACTCAATTTCGTTTCTTTTTATGGCTGAGTAATATTCCATTG
>NC_041218.1:90437231-90440782 GCF_002837175.3 Physeter macrocephalus
CAGCTAGAGGGGTGGGATAGGGAGGGTGGGAGGGAGACTCTAGAGGGAGGAGATATGGGGATATATGTATATGTATAGCTGATTCACTTTGTTATAAAGCAGAAACTAACACACCATTGTAAAGCAATTATACTCCAATAAAGATGTTAAAGAAAAAACTACATGGGCACGTTTTTAAAAATACCAATAACTGGAGGGTTTTGTTTGTTTGTTTTTTGCTTTTTTTTCATTTTTTTTTAACATCTTTATTGGAGTATAATTGCTTTACAATGGTGTGTTAGTTTCTGCTTTATAACAAAGTGAATCAGCTATACATATACATATATCCCCATATCTCCTCCCTCTTGCGTCTCCCTGCCTCCCACCCTCCCTGTCCCACCCCTCTAGATACTGAGTGTTTCAAACCACTGAGTTTCTCATCCATTACCCCACTGCCTCTCCCCTCCCCACCACCCCTCTACAGTTCCCAGACCTTGCATCTGCTCTGCTCTCATTATAAAAACATTCCTACCATAACAAAGAGGCAAGCACCCATGTTTTTCTGTTGCATCAAAGTAATCTAGATTCTCCCTACTGCACTGCGCATGCGGACGCAGGCTCTGCTTTGCTGCTTTTACCCCGGCAGAGCAGCCCCAGTACTCCTCTTTTCAAAAAGCAAGGCACAAAAATGAATTACGAGCAAAACTGCGACAAGGGTGGCTGGTGTGCATATAATCCAGACTTTAGTGATAGAACTAGCATTTGAAACAAGAGCGGTGGCACAGAAACATCCCTCAACCTATGGTACTCAGCAGAGGGAACATGCCAGAGCACCCCATCGCTGAGAATTCCCAAAGGTACAGCAAAGGCTTCTTTTCCAAAATGCTTGTTTTTACAAAATTTATTTTTAGCATATGTTTTGCGAATTAACTCTATTTTATTTCCAGGTAAATGTGTACACACCTGGAAAAAAAATTGAATGAGATATTGATTTGAAAGGAGAACAGACCCCCAAAAGCTCTCCTACTAGTATTAACTTCTATATTTTAATTAAAGTTCAGTAGTTTGAAATAGTTTTCTTTTTCATATGGCCCCATTTCTCAATACTTAAGCCAATTCCCAATAAGCAGTTCTCCGGTGGAACATGGTACCTGGTGTCCAGGTTTAGAGCACATTTCCAATCAGGGTCCTTTTCATCCAGCCAGGGAAACGAGTAGGCACTCCTGCGCCCGTGGCCTCTTCCAGAACCACACGTTAGTTCTTCTACTCAGGCCAAGTCTTTCACCCTCAACGCTTCTGTCAGAGAACTGCCGGGTAAGAATCGCAGCCTCAGTTGAGGAAAGGCAGGGCCAGCTTCGAGAGTGAGTTGGCTTAAACTTTCCCATTGCTTTTTGTGAGGCAAAGTCAGTGTTTGAAGCAGCATAACTCACAGGTGAGACCTCTGACTCTGGCTTTAAATCCTGACTTTCTCAAATCTGTGAGCAGGCATTTTACTTAACATACCTGGGTAGTATCCACCTCTGTAAAACAGGATTGGCTTGTTGTAGGGATCAAATGAGAGAGTATGTAAAGCACTTAAACTCAGTACTTGGTAAGCATGTAATTCATGTTCATTATTGCTATTGTTAGGTATTTAAGAGCATTTCTAAATTTGGAAGATATTTTTAATTTATTTTTTTAATGAAGTATAGTTGATTTACAAAGTTGTGTTAATTCCTGCTGTCCAGCAAAGTGATTCAGTTATACATATATATATATACACATTCTTTCTTTAATATTGTTTTTCATTGTGGTTTATCATAGGATACTGAATATAGTTCCCTGTGCTATACAGTAGGACCTTGTTGTTTATCCATTTTATATATAAAAGCTTACATCTGCTAACCTCAACCTCCTACTCCATCCTCCCCCAACCCTTCCCCCTTGGCAACCACAAGTCTGTTCTCTATGAAATTTGGAATATTTGGGGTTTTTTTTTTTTCATATTATTGTGGAATTAATATAGATCATTTCATACAGAAGCACTGACTGTATTAGTTTACTTTTGATTGCAAGAAACAAAAACCACCTTCAGCTTGCTTAAGCAAATTGGATTATTATAAGGACACAGTGATGTTTTATAAAATTCAAGGATGGGAATGCAACCTGGAAAGACCTAGAGCCAGGGACCACTCTGTGATTCGCATCTCGTTCTCTGTGCATCTGCTTCCTCCTTTTCTTGCTAAACCAGCTTCATTTCCTCCTTAGTCACATAGCAGAACTTAGCTACCAACAGGTAACAGGGCCAGCCACCAAAAGAAATGAAATTGGTCTCTCTCAATCCCAACCTAAAATTTCTAGATACAGGTCTCAGATTTTCTCAAGTCCAGTCACTGAGGCCAGGGCAAAGCAATGTTTATAAAATGGTCACTGAGCATCTACAGCTGTAGTATATGGGCCTAGGGGAAGTGGAAGGTCACAAGAAAGAGTTGAAGAGGGTCATTAAGCAACTTGGAAGACACAGCTAATCTGCAGTTTAAATGATCATGGTTCATATTGTGAACCAATTATATTGTGAGGAGAAAATATTTTCCATCTTAAACCCAGCCCCTTAGAACTTGAACTTCTACAATGAAGGTTTGCATACTTCCAGGGACGATCCAGAATGTGACTGGTAGGAATCTCCCTGGAAGTATAATTTTGCTAAGCGGTTGGAGATGGGGAAGAATTTTATGTAATATTAAAATAGACATAGTTATTTGTACAAATAACCAAGTTGTAGGTGGGAACAAACATCACAAAGGTGCCAACTCTCCCTAAGTCATTTTGTAAATTTAGCCCAATCATAATAAATAAAGGTATTAAGAGCCCCCCCCGATCCAGAATGTGACTGGTAGGAATCTCCCTGGAAGTATAATTTTGCTAAGCAGTTGGAGATGGGGAAGAATTTTATGTAATATTAAAATAGACATAGTTATTTGTACAAATGACCAAGTTGTAGGTGGGAACAAACATCACAAACGTGCCAACTGTCCCTAAGTCATTTTGTAAATTTAGCCCAATCATAATAAATAAAGGTATTAAGAGCCCCCCCTTTTTGAACTAGATAAGGTAATTAGGTTGAAATGAAAAAATAGACAAGCAAGAATAGTCAGGCAAGTTTTGAGAATGATCAATGTTGGGGAACTAGCCTCCACTAAATTTTATAACATTATAAAGCCTTAACAAGTAGAATGGTGTGGCACTGGTGCATGAATAAGCAATCCGACCAATGTAATTGAGAGACAAGTCTAGAAATAGACCTTGATATAGATGGAATTTTTGTATATGATCAAGGTATATTGCAAATCAGTGGGGGTGGACTAGTCAATCAGTGGTGTTAGAACAACTGAGTGCAATTGGAAAACAAAAACAAAATTTGACTCACATGTCACACCATACAGGACAATAAATTAGAAATTAAAGAATGAGGCCATGCATGGACATATATACACTACCAAATGTAAAATAGATAGCTAGTGGGAAGCAGCCACATAGCACAGGGAGATCAGCTCGGTGCTTTGTGACCACCTAGAGGGGTGGGATAGGGAGGG
>NC_041218.1:90440869-90494957 GCF_002837175.3 Physeter macrocephalus
TTATACTCCAATAAAGATGTTAAAAAAAAAATGAGGCCATGAAAATACAAGAAAATGCCAAAAGAATTTTGATATGATGTCAGAGTTAAAAAGGCCTTCTCATTTGTGACTTAAAATCAAAGTGCAATAAAATAAAAAATTAGTATCTTCAAATGTATAAAATTCGAAAAACTTCTAAGCTGCAAAAAAACATTTAAAGCAAAAACAAACAACAAACTGGGGAAATATTTGTAACTCACATCACAGACAAAGAGCTAAACTTATCAATTATATAAAGAGCTCCTAGAAATCAATATAGAAAAATAAATCAGTAGGAAAACAGGCAAAAGATATGAAAAAATACATCACAAAAAGCAATTACAACTGGCTTAAATGAAAAGACTTTCAACCTCATTCATAAACAGAGAAATGAAAATTCAAATTGCACTAAGATGCCATTTTCACCTCTCAGATTAGAAAAACTTCAAAAACCTAATAACCCATTGTGTTGGTGAGGCCATGGAGAAATAGGCTTTAATATATAGCTTATGAAGAACAGATTTGCTTAAATTTCAACGAATGAGACATAGCAATATCTATAAGATTGCAAACTCGCACATCTTTTAACCCAGTAATTGAAGTTCTAGGAATTGAACTTACAGATGTGCTTGGAAGTGTATAAAATGTATGTACAAGGTTATTCATTGCAGCAAAAAATTAGAAACTAAATGTCCATCAAATTTGAGGCCAGTTAAACGACAGTACATATATGCAATAGAGTACAACGCAACTAAGAAGCGGGGGGGGAAGCAAGGTGAAGAATAAAGTGTATTGTATGCTATAATATATTTTAAAGGGGGTTAAAGAATATGTGTGTATGTGTACATGCACTTGTATTTACTTGGTTATTCTCTGACATCTCAGAAAGAATACACAGACAAGTGACTGCAGCAAAAAATTAGAAACTAAATGTCCATCAAATTTGAGGCCAGTTAAACGACAGTACGTATATGCAATAGAGTACAACGCAACTAAGAAGCAAGGGGGAAGCAAGGTGAAGAATAAAGTGTATTGTATGCTATAATATATTTTAAAGGGGGTTAAAGAATATGTGTGTATGTGTACATGCACTTGTATTTACTTGGTTATTCTCTGACATCTCAGAAAGAATACACAGACAAGTGACTAAAACTTGGTGTGATCTCCTCAGTAGGAGCATAGTGATTTCATGTTAACTTGTCCAGACTTTTTATTTCTGAGCCATGTGCATGTAATCTAGTAAAAACTTTCCATAAAGACATCTTATTTTTAAAAAGAAATAAGTTTTTGCTTAAGTTTTAAAAATAAAACAGGATAAGGAGTCTTCTGGCCTTATCACATGAACTATAATTGCCCAGTGAAAAGAATTTTTGTAAAATTCCTTGATGAGTGCTATGTTCCCTCTGAATATCTCACAATAATTGTGTTCCTGACAGAAAGAGAATATGAAGTAATTCTGAGAAAGAAATAATTTATGAATACGGCAAAATGTTTCTAAAGGAACCCTGTCTAGCTCCTCTTGTGATATAAGGGCACTCTCCTGACATTTCTGCTCCACGGGGGTAGATTTTCCATACTACTGCTCTTCGGAATCACGATCTCTCATCCTCAAAATGCAGAGCAGTGCCTGATGGAGAGGCTTTGTCATAACACTCCAGGCACCATGGCTCAGGGGAACATGAGGGCTGGGTTTGCCTCCAGGTACCACCTCTTACAGGTCAGGGAACCAAAAATAAGGTACTTCATCTCTCTGAGCCTCATATTCCTTGGTTATCTAAGAGAGGGGTAATAATGCTGTTGGGGAGTAAAAACTTTCCCTCTACCCTCTTAGGTTCTTTCCTGGGGGCCTGTAAATTCAACTGACAAAAGACTGATTGACAGGAGAAAAGAAATATAAATGTATTAATATTTTTCATGCATGGGAGTTCACAGATAAAAAGTGAAACTCGAAGTGGTTAAACTCAGGAGCTTATATACCCTTTTTAACACAGGAGAGAGGGTTTGGGCTTCAAGAAATGAAAAACTGCAGAGAAGTAACTAGGAACCATATAGAGGAATTAATGGAAGATAAGGGTTATTTTAGTAAGATTTGTTTGTGGAGACTCATCTCGGTGCCAGCTCATCCTAATGCAGGAAAGGGGGAAATTTATGCCCTGTTTTTAGGCAGATAAGAAAAGGGCAAAGAACTCTTCTTATATCTGTTATTTCTTAATTGCCTTCAGTTCAAAGTGATCCTTATGTCAAAGGACATATTTGGGAATGGCATATCCTGATCCCCTTCAATGTCTATATGAGGCTTAAGTAAATGTTGTACAGCAACAACCCCAATGCCAGGTGTATTGTAGGTGCTTGATAAATCAGTAGTTCAATTTATAAACATGTATTTTAAAGAATTTGTTCACTTTCACTTGGGTCACCAAGGACTCTAAGTTTTATTTTCTATAGCACACTCTGGAACATCCTTTAAATGATCACCAGTATCATTGTAAGTGAAGAAAAATAGTGCTATATATGTGTACAATGAGGAGTTATGATTCAGAGTTTTATTTCTGTGAAATAGAATATAAAAATTGGCAAACAGAGAGAAGAGACCTGAAAGATTTTGGGCTGCATTATCCGGTTTCCACTAGAAAAACAGATTCTAAAACTCAATAAGAAAATTGTTTTAACTGGGATGACATTCCAAGTTTACTTGTAATATGTGTTATGCTAAAACAAATTAAATGGGCAGGCACAAATTATAGCTGTCCTAATCAAAGATAAACATAATTATAGGGGACTGTGCTATTGAATGTTTATAAAACCTAAATCATTAGTCACTAAGATGATTTTCTGCAAGTATAATACAGTTAGAGTATAGCAATGAGATCTGAATTACCAACTCACTGTTAGTAGAAATGACTCCATTTATTCAGTATTTAGCAAACTTCTATGGAGTACCAGATGCTGGGCTAAGTGCTACAATACAAATATGAATAAGCACAGTGCCTGCTCACCCACCCGCAGCCTCAGGACCTCCCATGGAGTTGTTGACTTGATTCAGTCAACTGAGTACAATGGCGGCTGTTAGAAACAGGCACTGATTATCCCAGAGTCACAGATCCCATCCTCTGCCCAGTGAAAGGGATCAGAAATCCCGTTGGGATACCCAGGACAGACTAGGAGTCTTGGGGGAAGTCTTGATTATTTACCTCTTTTCTTTCAGGCTAATGAAAGCACAAGTCTCCCTGTTTTTTACTATTTATAATATAGTTGCTAAACTGTACAAGTTGTGAACCTGGGTTTTTCAGGAAGAGGGAATTCATTTGTTTGGACCAACTCTAGAAAGCTTCCTCCTTAGTTCATAAAGGCTCATGTCACCCAGAACACCAAGTAAAATGGTCTAAACTAAGTAAGGCTGACATATGTCAACTTAGGATTGGACCTTGGGTAGTTGAGTTTGCCTTGAGCTAGTGGTTCCTGCCTAAGGAATGTATTCATTCAGCCTGCAAGGAAATAGAATGAAGTGGGGCTGGAATTATGAATATGAGTTCTACAGGCATCTAGGAAGAGTCTGGAATAACTTGTTAATTTGGCTTTTCTGTTGTTGCATTGGTTCTTAGCACATATTTGTAGGGTTTACTATGTCAAATATTCATTTTTCAAGTGCCATGCGGTATTTTTTAAATTTTATTGATTTATTTATTTATTATTAAAGTGTAGTTGATTTACAATATTGTGTTAATTACTGCTGTACAGTAAAGTGATTCAGTTACACATACATATATATATATCTACATTCTTTTTTTAATATTCTTTTCCATTATGGTTTATTGTAGGATATTGAATATAGTACTCTGTGCTATGCACAGTAGGACCTTGTTGTTTATCTAGTCTATATATAAAAGCTTACATCTGCTAACCGCAACCTCCCACTCCATCGCTCCCCCTAGGCGACCACCAGTCTGTTCTCTGTGTCCATGATCCTGTTTCTGTTTCATAGATAGGTTCATTTGTGTCATATTTTAGATTCCACATATACGTGATATCAAATGGTATTTGTCTTTCTCTTTCTGACTTACTTCACTTAGTATGATAATCTCTAGTTGCATCCATGTTGCATTAATTAGAAATTTTGTTAGCTTCAAGTAGCAGCACCCTCTACTAGAGTGACTTAAACAAAGAGTTTTCTTTTTTCTCATGTAACATTACTGGAATTTGTTTCGACAAATCTACAAGGCCAGTGCAGAAATCTCCTTGATTCTCTGGTCCTTTCCTCATAATCACTGGATGGCTGCTGTAGTTCCTGCCATCTTTTTCATGTTCCTTTAGGAAGAAGGATGAAGAGGAAGGGGCAGCATCTATATCAGGAAAGCAAGTTTCCCAGGAAGCCTACAGCAGGCCTCTTCTGGCAATTCATTGAGCCAGAAAGGGAAAGGGAGTTGGGACGGGAATGAGTCAGCCAATCACCAGAGTCTGCTATACACCCCTCTCATGGATGCAATGGATGATATTGAAACAAGTGTGTAAGTGGACTCACATATCTACTAAATAAATTGACTCATATCAGCAGTGATATCTGACTTCTGAGGAAGGCTTCTACTGAACTGATTGAAGAGTGAAGTATCTTCTGTTTCTATTGTATATTTATATGTGTGTTCTCTACTTTCTTTACTGAGTAGCTGGGCCATTTCCATCTGACAGATCAAAGCATCGGTATAATTACCCCTGAAGGACATCTCCTAGGTAGGAAGCCAGTGGCAGAAACACGAGTCCTGAAGTGTGTGCTGTTCCATTTCCTGGGCTGCTTCTACTTGTAACCGCGACAATAACATCTCTGTGTACTGAGTGCTTTCCCACTGCCAAGTACTGTGCTCAGGAGTGAGCTTGCCAGGGATGCCTCTCGAGCCTTTCAATCAGCCATATTTCCTTAATTTCAAGGCGAGGCCCTCGGATGATGTCCACATTAATAGTTTCTATCTTGAGACCCCTACCGAAAGGAAAGCTGTTATTAAATTAATGAAGTATCTTGCCACTGGTGGTATCACAGAATCAAGGAACGGTGGTATTATTTCCATGTGAGCACACAAAGCTGGTAAAGGTAAAGTAAGGTTTGGTAACTCAGCCTGTGTCACCCAGCTGGAGACCTGACTTGTCTGTTCCTAGCCCTGCACCACTTTATTCTACCCTTCCCTAGACTACCATGGTTCTCTGTAATAGAGTAACAACCGTGTATGAAGGGCTTACTTTGTGCCAGGCACTGAGTAAGTGCTGCTCATAGAGAAGCCCATTTCATCCTAAGAATAGCTCCCCAACGACTACTAGTACTAGCGCTTACTAGTCCTATCAGGAAAGCAGGCTCTAAAAGTAAAGCTGATTGCTTAGATTAAATCCAGGTTGTCTGATCCCAGACACCATACTCTGCATGATAAGGCAGTAGTGGCTCTCAGAGTAGCACGTGGGGATGCGTCATTCTGCTGTATGAGACATGTCTTGTCAACTCCCCAACCCAAACCGTAGGGAACTCCGTGGACATACCCTGGCCTTCCGCCCTTTGAAGGGCTCCTCCCACGTTTCTTCACTCCTTGCGCTCCAGTCAAGTTGAACAGAGGACAGAGTCACTTAGGCACTGCCTACCTAACCTACGATCTAGGAGTTGAGAGAGGATTTGACCATTTTGAAGAGCAAATGGGTTAGCTAGCAGAATTCACTTTAATGCATTATTTGGGAGAGCAGGGAAAGGCTAGGATCGATGCTAGGAATGACAAGACACTTGGCAGGCCCCTTAAACTCACAGTCTCGAGGGTACATTTGGGGAAGAGAGACAGGCAAATGAACAAAATAAAACAGATCTCTCCTGGAAGCTTTTGGAGCACAGAGAAAGGTGCAAGCAACCCTGCCTGGAAGAATCCAGGAGCGCTTTCCAGGGGAGGTGGCATGGACCTGTGGCCACTCAACAGCAGAGGATGGGAGAGGGGGCTCCTAGTAAAGGGGTAGTGTTTTCAAGAGCCCCGAGGAATGAAAGAGCATGGAGAGTTGCAGGATCCAGAGGGCAGGGCCTGGCCCGTAGCAACCTTTCAGCCAGTATCGGTCACTTGGAAGGTGATTAGGGTGAGGGAGGGAGACAGGAGACCAGCCCAGAAAGATAAATTGTGATGTTGCTGCATTTAGGATTTTGATGGACTGAATACAATCTCTTGTTGCGAGGGCACACATCTGCCAAAGGCGCTTAATCCAGGGAGGAGGATGCGTTTGCGTGTGACTAGCACAGAGATGTGAGTGATGGAGAACAGCAAGAGCAAAGAAGGTGCCTGTGCAGCCCAGTGGAGCCGGGGCTTCTGGGAGGGATCCCCTTGAGATGCTGTCCCGGTGTCACTGAACCTAGTATCTTGTACTCAGAAGTGTGGTCGGTGGTTCACATGGGCAATACCTGGAAGCTTGTTAGAGATGCAGAATCTCAAGCCCCACCTAAGATCTGCTGACTCACTCTGCATGTTTAGTAAAATCCTCAGGTGACCCACGTGCCCCTCGAAATTTGAGAAGCACTGATCTAGTAGACAGGGGCAAGAGAGAATTTTACCAAGAGGTCTGTTTTAAATTCCATCCAAGAATGGGTCCCAATAGAAGGCTTTTACTTGAGGGGAGACAGCAACTAAGAGTAAACATCTGCCCATGTAAGAGCGACAGGGGAGTCCACAACGCCAGGATCGGATGCCACGTGCTGAGGCACAGTGATCTGGAGAAGGTGTGTGTAGTAAGAGGCTGCCATTAAGCCACCGAAATGGGAAGACACAGTTTCTCCGGGGACCAACTGAGCCATCCTCTGGGGTGGATACCCACGTCCCCGGCAGCCTCAGAAGATGCTGGACAGCACACAAGATGGGGCAACAGAGGCACTTCTGCAGACAGCTCCCAGATAACAAGGGTGACGGTAGAAACCGTCCTCACTGCTGCTTCCTTCTCCCTTGGCGAACAGTCCCTTCTAATGGGAGTTAGCCAGTTAAATGCTTTCAAGACTTCATGAATCTAGAATATTAGAGAAACATTTCATACAAGGCTAATAATGGCAAGGCAGAACGATAACAAGCAAAACTCAATTATTCCATTCAGTTTGGCGAATCCCTTACTGAAAGCATTGTTTTTGTTACACCTGAGTGCCCCTAGAGTTTGTAACCTTCAGAAAGAGTTAACAGCCCGAAGAGAGTGAGGTCTTCAGTGCTACAAGCTTCTGATTACCCTTTCTCTTGTCAACACAAACACGTTTGGTTGGGGAGGAGAAAATCCACAGGGTGGAAAGAGAGCTGCCCTTGACACTGTGGAGAGATGCAAAAGAGGTCAATGCAGGAAAAAGGGACAAGATTGTGAAAGCAAAGTGGACAATCACTTAAGGTGATTTAAAATTTCTATGGGGCATCACAGTGAAACTTCTAAAGGGAATGATTCATACTGTCAAAGAGAGTCTGGTAAAAAAAAAAAAATTCAGCCTCTACAGTGACTTACTTCGATAGAAGTCTGTCTTCATCTCAAAGGACTTGTAAGGATCTGAGTGTCTTCGTGTGATAGGGTCACCTCTGAGTGTAGTACTGGAGTGAGGCAAGAGCTGCCGTGAGAGTAATCAGACTACATGACACCCCATGGGGAGTAGGACAAGGGTGAGTTGAAACCAAGCCACTGAGGGAAGATCTTTGAATAAGTGGGAAACAGGCTGCCCTTTAATGGGCCACATGGAAAAGCATGGTCCCTGATGAGGTTTTTCTCTTCCATGAGCTAGAAATCCAAGCCTCCTCAAGCTCTACGACTGGTAGAAATTAGAACAAAGCCTTGATTGTCTGGGTTCCATATTGCCATTATTCTGAAATAAAGATTTTAAGCTATCGGCTATCTGGCTGGAATGCCCTGTGAGCTATGGGAACCCAGGGATTAAGAATCTCCGGGAAAACATGTCTGTGTGCAGCCCTGAGCCCTGGGGCCTTGCCACCTGCTCCAAGGTGCCTCCTCACCTGGCAGTGGATCAGATGCTCACCCTGGCACATGCCCTCAGCAGTGCAGTTTGTGAAGGGAAGGGAGGCAGGGTGCCTGCCTTTGTTTTTCATTCAGGCAGGGCTGAGTTGGATACAAGAGATCCAGCATCATCATTTTTTCAAGGAAGTGTATGAAAGTGACTTCAGCCAGGTCTTCTTCTGTCTGCACCATGATGCGTTTTTGGTTCTACTCTGTATGCCTCCAGCATATACCACCACTTTGAAGCTGCCCATGAAGCACGTCAGAGCATGTGCTCTGGAATCACTGTCGCCCACTAGCAGTGAGACCTTGGGGAAGGTAGTAACCTCTCTGAGCCTTAGTTTCCTGATATGTGAATGGTGATCATAGTCTGACTCACAGGTAGTCGTGAGGATTACGTGCCATCACCTATGTGGACTGTCTAGCATGGTTTCTCTGACCCATAATAGATGCTCAGTAAATGTCAGCTACCTTGTCTATATCCCCCAGATGATGGAGAAGTTTTGTGATAAGATGGGGGAAAGGAGCAGGAGAGAGGTATCTGAGTTTCTAAGCTCGGCAACTAGGTAGATGGAGTCGCTTTTAACTGAGAAAGGAAATGTAAGAGGAGTAGGAAGTCTGGGGAGAGATGTTTGGTTTGACACATGCTGAGTTTGAGAGGAAAAGCTGTCCAGAGACACTTGAAAAGATGAATCGATATCCAGGGACAGTAGATGGTATTGGTTGTGAAGCCATTAACAAGGGTGTACAGCATGTAGAGAAAGGGTTAAGGAAAAGCCCTGAGGATTGCCAACATTGAAGGGTAGACTGGAGAATAGAGAGCGAAATAGGAACAGAACCAGATGATGGCAGTGCCCTGAATTCTTGGGAAAGTTTCAGAAAGAAGGTCTTTTATGGGGTCAGATGCTGCAAAGGCCTGGGAGGAAAAGGATGAAAGGAGACCACTAGGATGTCGGTGGGGACTTTTTGGAGATAGCACCCTGATTGCTGGGGACCGAGGTGTGGGTGGGAGGTAAGACCTTGGAGGTGATAAGTGAGGGCCACTTGGATGAGGGGTAGAAGTTCTGGGAGGTGTCAAAGAGAGAGGAAGCCAGACATTAGTAAAAAGCAATAAAGACTGATTTTACTCAATAACTACTCTAGTATAGGGAAGAGAGTCCAGTGTAAGCCAAGTTCAATTTTGTTCTGTGCAGAGGTGATTGGTGGTTTAAAGGTAGAAGGAGGGAATAGGCAGGGGGAATGATTGGGGCTCAAGTTGGAAAAGTGGAAAATTACAAAATGCAGGTAAAGGCGTTGGTCAGTGTAATTAGGCCATCTGGGTTTGCTGTCCGATGCTTATCAGAGACAGGGGTTCTATCTTCTGGTGTTGGCTGGAACAGACAGTAAATTCTTTTGGGGGTCTTGAGCTTTCTCAGGCATGAACTTAAGAGTGGATGGGGACGTGGCCTTGAGCTGTAAGAAACTGTGCTTAAGTTGGTTCAGGTCTCTTAGTGGAGCCCAGGGTGGATGAAGTCGTTTATGCGGAGTCTGCAGTCCTTATAGGCCAAGGTTGAGGCCTCGTCTAGAAGAAGGCTCAGAAGAGCCTGAGTCTGGTCAAGGACAGAGTCTTTCAGAGGAGGCAGGGTCATGGAAACAAAGATATTTTTAAGCCGAGTGGAGGGCTGCAAGAGAGAAAAAAGATTGAACCAGAAATTGAGGATTGGGTAAAAAGCACAAGTGATCGAATCCCTCAGTGGAACTGAGGCACAGAGGGGACCCTAAAGTCCTTTAGTGGCAACATTCAAACCAGGGATCCGCAAATTTTCCCTGTAAAAGGCTAGATAGTAAATATTTCAGGCTTTGCAGGCCCCATATGATCTCTGTCAAATATTCTTCTTTTTTCAAACATTTAAAAATGCAAAAGTCATTCTGATCATACCAAAACAGGTTGCAAGCTGGATTTAACCAGCTGTCACTTGCTGACCCCTTTACTAAGCTCTGCTTTGACCCCATAGGTGTGTGGAGGTTGCTCTCTTCACCCCTCAAATTAACGCAGAACGCTTTGACATTCCCCCTGCCTATGGGGATTTTCTCAGAACGTTCACCTGCAAAATTTCATCCCCTCCTCCCAGCCAAGGAAAAGAAATTACAGCCTCATCTACTGGATGCAGAACTAATTTGTTGCTTGGCATCGCCCCAGACCCTAAGGCCCGATGCATTCTACCAAGCTGCATGCCTACAGCTTCCATGCAGAGCCAGGCGATGTGCCTCCCTGGAGACTGCACTTTTTTGCCCACTACCTAAGCTTAATTGGGAGCAAATTCCTGCATGACAATGCTCACATTAAAAATATCTTCGGATGGTACCTCAGGTCTGCCCATTGCCTCCGTGCCAAGAAATTCCCGACTTGCTTCCAGAGAGAAATCACAAGTAAGCAGTTCCTCTCCGATTGCAGCTCCACCTGCAATTTAATTAGTAGGTTTCTTAGTCAGTTGCATTGTCTAAGAACAGGAACAGGAAAGCAGATGTGATAGCTGTCCACGGCATCATGCTGGTACTTCTGCCTTGTGTCCTTGGCAGAAAACCCAAGGGCTGACCAAAAGGACTTGCTCCTTTCAGCTAATGATAATGTCTGTTTTTTTGTTTTAAACATTCGAACATGTTTCCAAGATCAGAGGATTTAGTTGGGCTGCTGTGAGTAAATGATTTCCTGAATCTTGTACCCTCTGAAGTGCACCTTTGAGAAAAGCAGCATGTGATAGTGGGAATGTTCCAATTTGAGAATCAGACTTGTATTCCAGATTCAAATATCTGTGTGACCTTGAGCAAGTGACCTAATTTTTCTGAACCCCAGACCTCTCATCTGTGAAATGGGGATAATCGTGCATACCTTGTAGGATTATCATGAGGATTAGACATGATACTTGTAACCTTCCAAGTGAGGCATCTGGCACCCAGAAAGCACTCAGTAAATGGTTGTCATAATATTTGTAAGGTCCCAGAGTCCCATTTCAGAACATATCCAAAGACGCTAAGTGCATAGTTTCTTCCAAGTGCATCCTATGCTTCTTTCCATCTCTGCTTCCTTTTCTGCCTCCCCCAGCTGGTCCAGGAAGCCATCCGTGAGTGATGACAACGCTTGTCCCACTCCAGCTCTCCCACACATATGTGCAGTGCTGTGTAGCTAGCTTTGGCAAAGTGCGCTTCCTGTGTTTCTCTTGCTGTTTTTCCCGTTGGATGTTTTTTGTTTTTTCACTCCATGTTTGTTCTATCTCTTAGGTTTTCTTGGTCCAGGGTTCTACATCTTGTTTCTTCTCTCTCTCCTCTCAGTGCATGGCTGGCATCCTGTGAATGCATTTGACTGATGATTAAAAATGGAGAAAGATGATTGTGTAGCAGATATCTGGGTGTGCGTCGTGAATAGGTACAATTGACGATGTTATATTCCAGGAATGATAACTTGTCAATCACAACAGCAAATAAATATTTTGACAGGAAATAGTGTTTGGTATGTACTTTGGGGTGACAGCCCTTGAGGGCAAAATTGGGGATACTTAAAGAGCCAAAATGAAACATTGAATGGGTTTTATTATAAAACACAACTGTTCTGTGGACTAAGACCAAAAACAGGTATTCCTTGTGTTGAATTGTTTGTGGCAGGAGATTTTGTTGCAAGAAATCAGCAAAATGCAAATATAGATGGTACTAATAGGATACCTGGGTACAGTGCATCTTTTCTTCCTGTGGGATTTAACCTATGTTGTATTATCTTTCTCCTGCCCCTTCTTATCTTCCTTTGAAAGACAACCAACCATTCACTGTTAGTTTCCTTGGTTACCAATGACTTTTAGTTCTTCATTTGTGGGTTTCTGGTGTTAAACAAAGTATCTCTGCTTTTGTGCTGCATTGACAACGGTTAGAACTAGTGACGTGCTTTTGTCTCCAGAAAAGCATTGCATTTTGTTTTTTCAATAAAATGAGTACAGTAACAAAAAAGCAGAAAATGACTAGTAGGGGTTTTCTTTACTGGGGAGGTTTTATTTCTCTCATTACAGATTTCAGAATTGAGACATTTTATATAAAATTCTATATAATCACTGGTTGTACAAAAAAACAATTTGAGCTTCTCCACCTAAATAAAATTAACAAGATGACTGCTGCTAATTTTTTTTTTTATTTGATTCCCTCCAACATCCCTGAAATGGCTAAATGTGTTTTATATGATTCCGGGGGAAAGTAAGTGAGATGGGAGTTAGGGCGTGCAGGGGAAGAGCCTGTTCCATAGAGGCTTTTTTTTTTTTTTTTTTTTTTTTATGATTACCAAGCACTGTTCTACACAACAATGAGCTCAAATGAGTTTAACCCAAGTGCATCCATTAGTCTGGTGAGGCCTTGTGTAGGCCATAAAGGAGGGTAACGTGAGCTGGAGTGAGTTTTGCTGGGAAATAAGTGTATGTGGACAAATCTCGGGGCTACTTTCAGGGATGTGGCACTGATGACCCGCTGCTCCCAGCCCCACTTCTTGATTTCCTTTGATGCTGCCTGGAACCTAGTGAGCAGATCTCCTGGCAGAGGCAGATATAAATCCTGCATGAGGAGTTGACCTACAAGGGCATCCTCCCCCTTCATGCTTCCTGAAGAGGGTGGCCCTTTGGACATTGCTCAGCCTGAGAAGGCCCTGCCCACAGGAAACCCACTGGCCATGCGCCACAAGATAACTCTGCCCACCGTCCTCACAGCATTCTCCTCCTACCTCCCAGACTTCTTCAGGACTTCCTGAGCTGAGGAGGACCTGTCCGACCAAATATCTGCTGATTGTAAGACCATTTACAATCACACTTTATTTTCCTGCTAAGACATCATGTGGATATTCTAATTCCCCATCTGGGCATCTTTGCATTCTACTGCCATGTTTTTTTTTGTTTTTGTTTTTGTTTTTTTTTGCGGTACGCGGGCCTCTCACTGTTGTGGCCTCTCCCGTTGCGGAGCACAGGCTCCGGACGCGCAGGCTCAGCGGCCATGGCTCACGGGCCCAGCCGCTCCGCGGCACGTGAGATCTTCCCGGACCGGGGCACGAACCCGTGTCCCCTGCATCGGCAGGCGGACTCTCAACCACTGCGCTGCCAGGGAAGCCCCATTGCCCTTTTTTAAAAAGGTCATGGGTGTTTACCACGTCCCTTTGGAGCTCACGTTAATTTACATTTTCTGAACTTGTCGTTGTCCAAAAGTCCAAACCTCAGAAAAATATGCCTGGCCAGAACCAAAGCCCTGGCCTCCCATTTGCCTTTTTTTAAGGGTAAGGGTAGGAGTTTGGCTGATTGTGATGACTCACTTTCTCCACATTCCCCTTTTTATTTTTTTTCAATTATGCATAATCTAACAGAATATAATCTAACATAGTCTAATACATGCTGAGCAATCTTATGTGTATGCTAATTAATTTTATGAATCCCTCTTCAAGTGGTTCTTAAGAATCAAAATATCCCATCATCAACATATTTTCCAACTCTGCATAATTTAAAAGCAGTAGCTCTTGGCAGAACCTCGCCTGTGAAGAATTCAGACGAAATGAAATGCTGCCAAAGGGAACCCTGCTTCCTGAAGGCATGCTCTGCTAAGCCTGCCTATCAATACTTTCAACTGTTCTAAGTCATGTGTAACTAATGACATTGGAAAGGCAACGTTTAAGTTTGATTCTTCAGGCAGCAAATTATTGGCTGAAATTCCTTCTGAGGATTAAAAATTAAATCTAGGGTGTTTTTTTTACATTTCTGTTGGAAACACCAGTGTTTAATTTTAATAGTTATTAGTTACTAAACATCTAGTATTGGCAGAGATTGAATCCTCATAGCAGCCCAGCAAGATAGACAATAATTTCTTCACTTTTCTGAAGAAATTGAGAATGATATTACTAATTACTTTACCAAATACATGAAGGTGCCGGAATGTGAATACAGATCTGGTTCCAAATCCCACACTCTTTCCGGTATAATTGGCGCTCTCTCTGTGCATTTCATTGCCACCCACCCTTCTGTCTGTCATCTTCCTTCTCTGGAGCTTCCTTCCTGGCCTCTTACAGACTTCCCCTTCCCCAGCTCACAGGTCACAGCTTTAAACTTTTTCTTCTCCACCGTACTGAAAAATTCCACAATCACAGTCAAGTTGAACTGCTTTAATGATAGTAAATTCTAAGTCTTGACAGTTGAATAACATCCCGTTTTATTTGGCTACTAACTTGCCAGTAGAAAGCAATTACAGTGATATGTGGGCCCATTTAATCAAGTGTTTTTCCATAGATACTAGTACAATTTTTTTCAATGCTACGCCTTTGGCAGAAAAAAAAAGGCTGTAATATTAAATCATAAAGTGTTCATTGGAAGAAAATAATACATGATTTCAAGTAATATTATGGAGAGCTCTCAAATTTCTTGCTGCCCTGCAGTTAGAATTGCTTGGTATTTAATGCTGACTTGATCAGAAAATATGCATATAGCACTTTAGGCACCCTTAAATATATTTGTGTATATATATATTATTCCGAGTTCTCAGTTCTGACTTCTTTTAAATATCAAGTGCATTTCTAGATAGATTGAGAAGAAAGACTTTAGGGAAATACATTTCCCCATATATGTACACATACATCTTTCTGATCTTTTTTTCACTCCCAACTTTGAAAACATGCTGACTTAATCCTATATCTACTCAGTGAGTCTGTGAAATCAGGTTAGTTCATCTCTGAATTGCTCAGAATCACTATAGACAACATCAGTGGTTCTCCATCTTTAGTACCTGGAGTACTTATTAAAAAGTCACCACCTTGGGCTGCACCCCAGATTCAAACTCAGGGTGTCTGGATTGGAGCCCAGGGATCTGGATTTTTGACAGGTACCCCAGATGATTCTGATACAGGTGATTCCCCAAACCCTACTTTGAGATAAACTGGAAGAGATATAGAGCTAGTGTAATAAACATTACCTTACTGGATTCTCAAGGCAGGCCTATGAGATAGAAATTTACCAGTGGAAAATCTGAGATTCAGTGAGGTCCTACTACCTCCACCATCTGGTCCCCTGAGCACACCACATGCTTTTGCACATGACCTTCCTGTGTCTGGAACCCCATTCATCCTTCATGGCCCAGCTCTGGGCGGGCAGAGTGCCTCATCCGCTCCTTGCCTTTGGCTTGCTCTGATGGTTTGGTATGTAAGTACCACATTTCAGGTGTCTGGTTCTATACCTGTCTATGCTCCCACAGACTGTCAGCTCCTCCGTGGTGGGCCTCATCTCAGATACCCAGTGCCTCCCTCCGTGCCTGGAACATAGGAGGTACTTCTAAATAAGGCACCCAGGTTGTAGAGCCAGGATCTGGACCACCATCTTCTGTCGGCCCTTCAGTGCTCTTTCCTTCTCACCAGGAAATTCCAGGCTGCACCAGCAGGTCAGGAACTTTCAGATGCCAGCCAGCAGTGCTCCATAACACACAGTATAGGCACATGTTTTTTTCTGGATGCTTCTAATGACCTGAATCCACGGTGGTAGGGGAATTCTTAGTAGGATTAGGGGGATGGCTTGAGGCCCTGAAGGAGACCAAAGTGACTACTTTTCAACACGAGAATTGAAACCATTAACATGAGTATCTTAGTGCAATGTTCTAAATAAGCAACTGAACGCAATGGTGCTGCTTCTCAAAATTTCAGACAGTGAAATCAGGGAAGAGTTTGGGCGGCTACCATAGAAAGCTATCTTGCTTTGGTCTGGATTAGCCACAATCCCTACTTCTGAGCCAACTAGCTCTAATATTAGAGAGAAAGAGTTAGTTAGAAGTGGTCCCCTGCTGTGCCCTGCTGGCCCACTGCCCCCAGAGAAGGGCCTCATTGTCACTTTCTTCTTAATAATTATGAGATGTTTCAAATTGATTCCTTTCCTTGGCCTTCACGTTTCCCACAGCAACCCTTTTTGTTTAATTGAACCCGATGTACAACAAGTGATCCGTTTACCATCTGCTTTGTCAGCACAACCAGCCCAACTCTGCCCACCACCAGCTCCAGGCTGAGATCTCTTTCCAATGGATTGTAGCTTGGAAAAAAAAAAAAAGAAAAGGATTTTTTTTCCTCAGTCAGTATGGGGGAGAGTGTTAGTCATACCAGGCTGTGTGTTTGTACTATGCCATGTTGTCTATTTCTATCAACTAGATGCAAATTTAGCAGAAGGTACATGATTTTCATGTCAGAGTGGGTTAGAAAGTTGCTATATAAACAACCCAATGTGAACTTCCTAGTCACCTTCGGTTGTATGTGGAGGCGTAAGGAACTAGATTACTCTCTAGTCAGTGTCAATTAAATCATCCATGACGACTTTCATCTTTGCCTTGAAGGTTATATTAATAGCCACATTTGCATAGCTCTTTTCTTTTTCAAAATCTTCCACATTTGGCCTCAGCACAGCCCTTTGGGTTGTTCATCTCTTCTTGCATAACACATTCATCTCATCTTGCATAACACATAGAAGTCAAATGGTTTTCCCAAGGTCATTCACTCCAGTGTACACCATTTTTCTGGTCTTCTTTTCATTATGCTAGAGCACATCCCCTAAAACTAGATGCCACGCGTCTCCATATTATACCTACGAATGTAAACTCGGATGGACTTAAATCTTAAAACTGGTGCTGCTTCTGGCTGGCATTGTGGTCATGGAGACACCACGTTTCTATTAGTACAACTAACTTTCTTAATGAGATGGATACCTCTGTATTGAGATCACGTAAGCACTGATATCAGCCAGGCTTAAGGATGGTGCAGCAATGGTCCATGAAGTTGCTGGACCCAGAGCACAGTGAACCTAATTAATATGGTGTGAAAGGAAATTCAGGTTCCCATGAGGTGGTGATGGCAGCTGGATATATAGATGTAAACTACACACAGAAATCTCCTTGGCCTCCAGAAGCATCATTCTACTGGTTGAGTGGGAAGGTGGTCCTAACCATTCCACCCAAGTGCCCTCTTCCCTGGAGTCTGTAAATAGTTACAACATCCATGGCTATATTTCTAGTTGAGCTAACTCACGTTAGACAACCATTTGAGAAAGCAGGACATCCGCACTGCCCTTCTCTGAATGACAGGCAATTAATTCAGGAATCCAAAATGCCTATGTTTTGACTTTTTTGTCTTGTTTACTTGGTTGAGAGGAGAAAAAGATATTTGTATGTTATTTGGGGCTGGGGACAGGGAGAAGTATTTGATAAATCTAAAACATGTTTCCCTCATAATATATAGATACCAATAACTGTGGTAGCAGGACACGGCTTGTGTTTGGTTCAGTTCTGGTGATACATTTGAACTGAATCATCTTACAGATAATTATTATAGCAGAAGTATATCAGTACTCACTATTTACCTTCACTGCCCCAGGCTTTTAAAATAGTCTATCTCACTGAATACTCCCAAAGACCCAATGATGTAAATACTATTATTAATTTCCATTTTGTAGATGAAGACACAGAGCATAACAACCTGAATAACCTGCCCAAGGTTACACAGCTAATAAATGGAGACGTCTAGAGTCAAATTCAGGGAGCTGGGCTCTGGAATCAACTCTCTTTAACTATGTGCCCCGTGGGGTGTGGTAGGCGACACTCAACTCCCAGGGCAATGAGGATGCTTTATAGGCACTTAATGAATGTTTATTGGATGAATGATACAAAATAGTGAACAAACGAATGAATAGTCAACCATCTTGCAAAGAAGGAAAAGGAGTTTCTTCTTTTGGGGGTTGTAAATGTTGATGGAGCCTGTTGGTGGAGTCAATCTTCCCAAATATAGGATCAGAATAATTTAATAACAGCAAAAGCTCTGCATGATTACCAGTAGCTCATCAGTCTTTAAAGTTTTAAATGAAAATGTATGATTTTCCAGAAAGAGTCTTTAGACATTTTGAACTGATTCTCTCAGTTACCTCTAATAAGTCACGCTCATCTGTGTTTGAAAATATTTTCCTTTTCACCACAATTTATTTAAGTCCCAGTTCCTCATGTAGCCTTTCTTCACAAATCCAACCATGATTGGCACAGTTTTAAAAAAATGGTTATTTGAATGCCTATTTTCCAAATGTTAACTTCAGAATATAAAATAAAATAATAACCTTGATCACAAACCCAAGAGCTGGAAGGTTCAACCTCTTGAGTTATAGCCAAACTTGTTTACAATGCATGTGAATTTGAATCTGAAATTTTTAGGGATTTTTTAAAACAAATTCTTTTAACTATATGCTAGAAGACAAACTCATACACTGAGAGAGAAGACACATCAGAAGTAATAGATATCCGACACATAGAGAGAATCTTTGTGAATTTTTCTTTTTTCCTCAACATCTTTGGGCAGCCAGTGTTAGCATTCCAATCCAGGAAGAGTGGAACTTTTATCTGAAGGGATTCAGCTAAAGAAAACCATGTATCAGTTCTGGCTGGAACCCCCTGTCTGAAGGAGGAGCCAAGGCTCAGCCATCCTTCACTGAGCATAGATCCAGGCTGTGAATTTCAAATGAAACATGGCTATACCATCTGGTTGCAGAATTCATATACAACATGCAGAATTGTAAAGAGTCATATGCCCTGCTAGTAGCCTTACTGTCACGGGAAAACCAAGGAGAGTTAGAGTAATGCCAAAATTTTCCAGGTTACCATGTAGGAGATCAAGTTTAGGAAACTACATATTTTATGTTAAAAGAGAACAACCAGAGAACTGAAAGAGCTGGGATTTCATGATGTATTACCTAGATAAATTTGTATTTACTATCATAGAATGCCATGATCCTAGAATTGGATCCATGTAAACAAGAGGTCTTTGGAGCTGGATGTTCAACTATTCGGTCACCCAGACCATATTTATTCACCTTGTCTATAAGACCAACAAAAATTTGAAATAGACGAAAGTTATTACTGCATGTGTTTTCAGTGTTAGGTGACATACTAGCTAGCAGAACTGCCTGGGGAGTATCTGATTTTGTAGGAGTGTGTTCCTTTGTTTAATTTGCTATTTACTGTTGATTAGCAGATAGGTAATAACTTTTAGAAAACTAATAGTGATGGAAATGACTCTTGCCTGACAGCAATCCAATGAATTTTGTCCAGTAGAGATAGAAATTAATTTCTGTCCCATATTCTGTCCCATAGAAAAGATAGAGTTTACATTTTTATTGCCCGGAGATATTAGCCAGTTTTGCACCAAATTTTATCTAAGCATTCTTTCTTTCAGCCATATAAAAACTTTGGCCTTCCAATTCTCTTTGAACATATGGTAAAACAATACCAAAAAAATTTTTTTAATTAAAAACTTTAGGATGCCTCAAATACAGAAGTTTATTTCTTTCTCACTCCTTCAGACCCCAAATGGGTATTTCTAATCAGGTACTTTTCCTCCTCATGATGATTCAAGAACACAGGCTCCTTTCATACTCTGTCTCCAATATTCCCCATGGCAAGAGTTGGCAACTTTTTTCTTTAAAGGGCCAGAGAGTAAATATTTTAGGTTTTGTAGGCCGTATAGTCCCTTGCCATTCCTCAGTTCTGTAGTTGTAGCACAGAAAGTAGCCATAACATGACTAAACATGGCTGTATTCCAATAAAACTTTATTTACAAAAACAAGTAGCAGGCTACATTTGGCCCCCAGGCTGTATTTTGCTTACCCCTGTCCTTAGGTCTCAGAATCTTCTCAGAAAATGTAGAGAACACAGATACTCTTTGCTGAGTCATCTTGCCCTGAAAGTGTCACACATCACTTCCATTAGTGAGAATTAATCCAGGGCTTCACCTAGATGCAGGGGTGCCTGGGAAATGTGGTCCCTGGCTGGAAAGTCTCTTCCTGGCTGGGAAGTCACTTCCTGGCAGCACCTCTATCTCTATCATGGAAGAGAATTATGAGTCCTTGACAGACATTTAGCCATTCTAGCCACAGATGTATCATACTCATAGCTACTATTCTACTGGTCCTGTTAAAGTAATGAATGTTGAGTTTCAGATTTCTTAAAAGCCCTACTATTCATGGAATGAACTTTAGCACTTAATCACTAATTTACTAGCTATGAATTTCTTGTCCCAGACTGCTATTATAAAACTAGTTTTCAAAAGAGGTAATTCATTCTATGTTGGAAATAATAGGTCATGTTTTTATTGAAACATTTTTTGTTATCTACAAATGTAGCATCTAATGGAAAGTGACGGTTTGTGTATCTGTAATTAACTGGTGGCTTTTCTGTATAGTTTTCATCAGAACACTCAGCAGGTGGGTCCATCCATGAAGACTGGACATTGAATTGTTTCCGAAGTTAAAGTATTTTCTTCAGAAGTTGAGGAAAACGTGGTTCAGAGATTTAAAAATCAGGTTCTAATTATAATAATCCATTCATTTTAAAAATACAACCATATTGAGATTTGTTTTAATTGTTTAAACACATCACTTCCATTAGTGAGAATTAATCCAGGGCTTCACCTAGATGCAGGGGTGCCTGGGAAATGTGGTCCCTGGCTGGAAAGTCTCTTCCTGGCTGGGAAGTCACTTCCTGGCAGCACCTCTATCTCTATCATGGAAGAGAATTATGAGTCCTTGACAGACATTTAGCCATTCTAGCCACAGATGTATCATACTCATAGCTACTATTCTACTGGTCCTGTTAAAGTAATGAATGTTGAGTTTCAGATTTCTTAAAAGCCCTACTATTCATGGAATGAACTTTAGCACTTAATCACTAATTTACTAGCTATGAATTTCTTGTCCCAGACTGCTATTATAAAACTAGTTTTCAAAAGAGGTAATTCATTCTATGTTGGAAATAATAGGTCATGTTTTTATTGAAACATTTTTTGTTATCTACAAATGTAGCATCTAATGGAAAGTGACGGTTTGTGTATCTGTAATTAACTGGTGGCTTTTCTGTATAGTTTTCATCAGAACACTCAGCAGGTGGGTCCATCCATGAAGACTGGACATTGAATTGTTTCCGAAGTTAAAGTATTTTCTTCAGAAGTTGAGGAAAACGTGGTTCAGAGATTTAAAAATCAGGTTCTAATTATAATAATCCATTCATTTTAAAAATACAACCATATTGAGATTTGTTTTAATTGTTTAAAAAAAAAATTCCAGGAATTTCTAAACTGTAGTCTCCACGGTAACTTTGACTTGTCCATGTACAGAAACTCTGCTTTGCATAACTACAAAGCAATTATATCAAGACAGAGTTGTGTCCAAGGCAGTAAGAGCTATGAGTATAGACTCCCTAATTCACATGTATCTGTTGTGCATAACTTGAATGAAAGAAAATGTGATTTTTTTTTTTTTAGTGAAGCTTTACATATGTTTTATCTCTGCTCAAAGGTGTGTTATTTCAGATGCATGAGGAAAGAATGACCTATCTCTAATGGACTCGTGGTTGAGGAAAGAATTGATTTTCTGCTGCTTTGACTTTTTCCAGTGCCTAGATCGACAGGTGTCTTCCTAATCTCTTAACTATCAGAGAAGACTGGGTGGCTCAGTTTGAGGTGAGGAGGACTCCTGCTGCTGAGCTCTGTTTCCCACGTGGAGTTCCTCTGGGCATAAAACCACAGATTCCAAATGCATTGCAGATGTACCTTGCTTTATCTTTACAAATCCTGTTTGAAATATTCCACTATAGCTTCTAAATGATTTTAGGTGAAACCTTTTTAAAGGTGCAGATTTCCAGTGCAAATCATCTCCTCCTACAATTATCCTTTCTTGTGGGGAAAAATCCTTAATTGGCTTACACAGTACCCATATATAAGAGCACATAAAGATGTTTTATGGTGGCTATGCCACATTCTTATAATCACAAATCACTGTCATGCTCCCTGCCTGTATTAAACATCACATGCCATGGCCCATTGCTGTCACTTTATAGATTTGACTTTTCAAGGCTCACAACCCAGCGGCTGCTTCCATCCTCCTGGGTGCTTATGCCTATAATTTAAATTAGCTGCCCCAGCAGGATCGATGTCATCTGGGTGATGAACTTGCGGTCAGATTAGCCAGTCTTCCTCCAAAGCCTTGTAATTGGACCAAATATCAGCATAACAAATATTAGTTATCCATTTAGTGTACAACCTTGAACTTGTCGAAACAGCCAAAGGTAAATAGTAACGAAGGTTAACACGTCATTAAATTTGCAACTTACAACTTAGTGATTAAAGAAATACAAGGAAAAGCTATGGACTTTTCCACTGTATGGTTATATAATGATATCAAATTCTGACTTCAACACTAGTTATGTAAACGTGAACAAATTAATTAACCTCTTCGAGTCTGTTTCCTCATCTGTAAAAAAAGACATTAAGAGTCTCCATTTATTCAGGGCCCTCTAGGTGCTAACTACTGAAATAGCTGGTCTACATCCCATCCGTTATTTAATTTATTCCTAATAACAGCCCAGAAAATGTTATTATACACGTTTTATAATTTAGTTGGAGAATTGGTGTCTGATTTTTTTCTCTACTAATATCAATGTTCCTATTTCTTTTGAAAGAATTATTCTTTCCTTCCATTACTTTTATTGATTATGATGATAGTACTAAAGAGCAATTTATAAAAGCAAGTGGGAGAGTGTTGAATTTGTTTGTAATATATTTTCCCTTCTTAGATTATTCACTTTAATTCCCAAGTGCATCTTTTTTGTTGTTGTTGCTGCTGCTGCAATAGTTACTCATGCAAACTTCCTACTTGATGGGATGTCTGCAGGGCTGACATCCAGCCAATAGGCACAGGAAGGGCCAAACTGATGGTTCAGTAGGTTGGTTTTTTTATGGCTGCCTCCCTTGTGACTCAGCAATACCATGTTAACAAGATGTTAAATATTTTGAATATCATCCCGGGATAAATGATCTGGGCTCACAGAGTTCCTCTCTCCTAGTTGCACTAACCATCTTGTTTTATAATCTACCTGCTAGGTATGGTATTTCGCCCTTTTGGCTCAGGATTTCTTGGGGCCAAAGTCCATATCCTAATTCATCTTTGTGTTGTTGATTCCAAGCACAGTAGTTGGCACAGTGAATATGATCAATAAATGTTGGATGAATGAATAAGTGATTAAGAGTGAGTGACATGAAAACAAGGCTCAGAGAAATGAACAATCTCTTCAAGGTCAACTGCTAGAAAGTGGCAGCACCAGCTCTGACTCTTCTCCCCACATTTTATACAGTCGATGAGAGAATCAGCATCATAAGATCATGATGTGGCTAGGGTGTGCCTAGCACTTAATGGGAACTTCCAGGTTGCTTTGCTCCCCTTCTCTGCCAAATTATTAAGTATCTCAGTCCCAAACCTGTGTTTTTGAATCACAACTTAATCTAGTCTTCGTGTTTGTGGACTCAAGAGAAGCACACCTTTTCAGTTCATCATGAACCCTCGTGGAGTCTGTGCTATTTTCCTTCACCTTTCTTCTTCTCCCATTATTTTGGTCAATCCCAGGAATGGCTCCCTGTTGCTGCCCTCTTTAGAGCAACTGAGCCCTCAGGGTTCCTGTGTGTTTTTCTTTACCCAATGAGTAAAGGAGAAAATGTGGTCATTTCTCTGCATGACTCTCCCAAGGCTGTTTTGATTTCTAATATGAATGAAATAACGTTCCCCCCTCTTTCACTTGACCATAGATGTTAATCCCTTGCAGTGATAACTCACTTACTGATGAGTTTACATTTACGTACAAATCCATTATGACATCTGGCAGACGCCCTGCAAATTCACAGCCTGAATTATAGATCCTCTACGTAGGATCTATATCTTAAAAAGGCTAGGAATGACTTGAATTCTGAACTAAATCAGACTTTTTTTTTTTTTAAACACTTGAGCAAAACATAAAAAGGGTTTATACACGGGTCCCAAGTGACTTAGCCACACATAGTATGAAGTTCTTGGAAAACACTAAATTAGCATTATCTTGTTGGTTTGCCTTGAGAAGTTCCGAAATAGAATATTAAGTATAAAATTATTTGCCTTTATTTGTTATGTGTTCTCGCCTAACACTTTTTGGAGAGTTTATTATTGTGGCTTAGAAAGCAGATATGGTGGCTGCCTGTCATAGCCTCCCTGGCTCTTGGAGGAATGTATACAGTGTTATTCCATGAGTAATGTACTGGGATACAACTGTCCTGGGAGCAGAGATCACACTGAAGAGAGAGAAGAGTCAAAACCTTGTCTCTGCTATACGAAGAGAGCCATGTTGGTCTCTGCATGGCCTGTTGGGAGAAGTTGCAGATTTTGCATGGCAGTGTAATGCCGTGTTTCACTGGATGACAAGACACGCTTGTTAAGTTTGTGACCTTCCAGCACTTCATATTTTCAGCTTTTAAAACGTGCTCACAAGGAAAAGCTTACCAAAAATATAGGTGACTTTTAACCTTTCCAAGAACCGTAATCTTGCCCATAGATTTACCTAATTTTTATGTCTGTTTAGCTGTGGGTAAGCTTTGTAAGATAAATAATGTCTATACGTGTTTCAACTGTTTAATGAGTAATCAGCAAAATCTGCAAGACATCCCTCTGGAACCATGTAAAGACTCTAGCTCTGAGTAAACTGGAAGTATTTGCCCACATGGCAAATGATCCATGTTAAATGTAAATCCTTTTTAGTGTTTAACGTCTGTTCTCATAAGCAGGTGTATTATGATGAAACATGTACCAGTTCTGTCATCACTGTGATCTTTAAAAATCTGCATTTAACAATTTAATTGAGGAACTAATTTGATTTTTTTATTTGCCATAAACCAAGCAAAATTAAATGCAATAATTTTGAGAGATTTATGGCAAATGAATTTGAGGTATGGATAAATCTTTCAGGTCTTTTTTTTTTATTGCTCTTCAGTAAAGAAAGGCACAAGAAAGAAAATACTCAATTCTCGTGTTATCTCAGTGCTGCTACTGCAGAAAAGTGACAGTGCTTGCTTGTGTAAATTTATGGCTTACTGTCAAAGCGTCATTCTTGGCTGCATGTTGAAAATGTGATTAAAGTTAATAGAGGAGATGAAATTTTTTTAAAAAAGAATACTCTACAAGAAAGTATGTGTGATTATTAAATTTGAAAGGGGAAAAGGACTTTGTAAGGCATAAAAGCAATGAAATAAACTATAAGGAAGAAAGACTGACACACGTGACAGCATAAAATTTTAATATTTCTATGCTTCAGGGGATATCATAAACAAAATTTTAATGCAAATCAAAATTAGTAGAAAATGTTTCCAATGAAGGGTAAATGTATCCCCAATATAAATCATTCATATAAACCCGTAACAGAAACACTAAAAACTTGAAAGAAAAAGGAATCAATGATCTGAGCAATTCAGAGAAGAAGAAACAGAAATGTATTCATTAAACAAAACAAACAAAATAAAGCAGAGTAGAAGCAATAAGGAATCCCAGGGATTAGGAGGCTGTGTGCCTCAGAAGATGACATTTGAGCAGAGAGAAGAGAAGGCACTCACCATTTGGACATCTAAGAGAAGAGCTTTCTAGGAAAGTGACTAGGAGCTGCAAATGCCCTGAGGCAGAGAAAACTTAGTGTCTTCAAAATAAGAGCCACCAGTGTGGCTGAGCAGAGAGGGCAGAGCAATGGGCAATGCAGTCAAAAGTGCAGCAGATAGGAAAAGGTCCTGCAGGGTCTTCCTGCTACTCCCCGCCTTTGCTCTGAGTGAGATATGAAGCCTTTGGGAGTTTTTTTGTTTGTTTGTTTGTTTTTTGCGGTACGCGGAAACACTAAAAACTTGAAAGAAAAAGGAATCAATGATCTGAGCAATTCAGAGAAGAAGAAACAGAAATGTATTCATTAAACAAAACAAACAAAATAAAGCAGAGTAGAAGCAATAAGGAATCCCAGGGATTAGGAGGCTGTGTGCCTCAGAAGATGACATTTGAGCAGAGAGAAGAGAAGGCACTCACCATTTGGACATCTAAGAGAAGAGCTTTCTAGGAAAGTGACTAGGAGCTGCAAATGCCCTGAGGCAGAGAAAACTTAGTGTCTTCAAAATAAGAGCCACCAGTGTGGCTGAGCAGAGAGGGCAGAAAGGACAGCAATGGGCAATGCAGTCAAAAGTGCAGCAGATAGGAAAAGGTCCTGCAGAGTCTTCCTGCTACTCCCCGCCTTTGCTCTGAGTGAGATATGAAGCCTTTGGGAGTTTTTTTGTTTGTTTGTTTGTTTGTTTTTTGCGGTACGCGGGCCTCTCACTGTTGTGGCCTCTCCCGTTGCGGAGCACAGGCTCCGGACGCGCAGGCTCAGCGGCCATGGCTCACGGGCCCAGCCGCTCCGCGGCCTGTGGGATCCTCCCGGACCGGGGCACGAACCCGTGTCCCCTGCATCGGCAGGCGGGCTCTCAACCACTGCGCCACCAGGGAAGCCCCCTTTGGGAGTTTTGAGCAGAAGAGTGACATAGCGTGGCTTAAGGTTTAAAAGGATCATCGTTCTGGTTGCTATGTAGAAAAAAAGCTGGGAAGGACGATGGCTAAAGCAGAGAAGGCAACTGAGAAGCAGTTGCAACAATCTAGGTAGTCCATGAAGCTAGTTGGGACTAGGGTGATAACAAAGGAGTTGTGAGAAATAATCAAATTTTGGATATATTTTGAAGGCAGAGTCAACAGGTATTGCTGAAGGATCCAATGTGGGGTGTGAGAGAGAGGAGTCTCAAATGACACATGGTTTTTTTGACCTGAGCAGCTAAATCAGTAATTTGAAGCATGAGGGAGTTTGTGCAGATAGTAGATTTGGGAGGAAAACCCAGGAGTTCCCTTTTAGACGTGTTATATTTGAGATGTCCCTCCAAAGTGGTTGGATGTATGAGTCTCAAGTTCAGAGGAAAGGATGGGACTAGAGATGGACCCTGGGAGTCCTCAGCATATGGGTGTTTTTTAAAAGCCTGAAACCAGATGAGGTGATCTTTGGCTAGGGGCTGAAGAGGTAGAGGGAAGAAAAGTTGTTTGAGGCTGAGCCTAGGGCACTCCAACATTAAGAGCCAGCTCATGAGGAGGAGCCAGCAAAGAAGACTGAGAAGTTTGGAAGAGTACAATTTTTTATCTGGTCAGATATGTCAAATGTTTGCTTCATGAGCTCTATTGCTTTTATGCTCACTTAGTCATTTTAGGTTTATTAACTGTTCTCTATTCTAAGGACATTGCAAATTAATTCTAAAGGCAAAAACCAAGATCAGGGGGAAATTTTCAAACCAAAGGTTAGTATTCCTGATACACTTAAAAACTCAAAAATATCTGAGAGTAACACTTCAGTGCAGAAAAGGATTATACATATGAACAGGTGTGAAGTCAGGAAGTCATAGCCTTATGTTTATCACCTTTTTACTTTTAAAAATTCATCATTGGCTTCCAAAGGAGTGAAAAAAAATTTATGTATATCTAATGTAAAAGCAAAGATGTAGTAAAAAGTCATCAAGAAACTTCTCATATCATGCACATATGGTTTTCTGGTAGAAGATATTTTACCAAGCATATCTGGTATTTTTTAAAATTATCTGACAACCACATTGGATGAAGCAAACCATCTTGGGAATACCATTGGTAAAGACTTGTAGATGTTTAGCCTCTCTAATATATACATACATATGAATGAAATTTAATTTTTCCCTTACCAAAATGGCAAAGAACACAAAATAGAAAAAAAAAAATCCACAGTTGACTAGGAGATAGAGATATGGTCTTTCTGAAACAATGTTGCAGGGTTTGACAACTGGTATATATTTTCTGGAAGACAGTCTGTCAATTTGTATCAAATATGCACTACCAAATGCAAAACCAATAGCTAGTGGGAAGCAGCCGCATAGCACAGAGAGATCAGCTCGGTGCTTTGTGACCACCTAGAGGGATGGGATAGGGAGGGTGGGAAGGAGGGAGACGCAAGAGGGACGAGATATGGGAACATATGTATATGTATAGCTGATTCACTTTGTTATAAAGCAGAAACTAACACACCATTGTAAAGCAATTATACTCCAATAAAGATGTTAAAAAAAAAAAAGCCTGAAAACTTGGCATACTTTTTTTTTTTAATTTTTTGTGTTTATTTATTTTTGGCTGTGTTGGGTCTTCGTTGCTGTGCACGGGCTTTCTCTAGTTGCGGTGAGCGGGGGCTACTCTTCGCTGCGTTGGGCGCGCGTCTCACTGCAGTGGTTTCTCTTGTTGTGGAGCACGGGCTCTAGGCGCGCGGGCTTCAGTAGTTGTGGTGCACGGGCTTAGTTGCTCTGCGGCATGTGGGGTCTTCCCGGACCAGGGCTTGAACCCGTGTCCCCTGCATTGGCAGGCAGATTCTTAACCACTGCGCCACCAGGGAAGCTCCTTGGCATACCTTTGACTCAGCAGTCCCCGCCATAGAAATTCTGATCCTAGAAATGTACCCAAAGGCAGCAATAAATGTGTTTTTTTATATAAAGTGGAGATATATACATATATTTATTTTTTAAAACATCTTTATTGGAGTAAAATTGCTTTACAATGGTGTGTTAGTTTGTGCTGTATAACAAAGTGATTCAGCTATGCATATACATATATCCCCATATCCCATCCCTCTTGTGTCTCCCTTCCACCCTCCCTATCCCACCCCTCTAGGTGGTCACAAAGCACCGAGCTGATCTCCCTGTGCTATGCAGCTGCTTCCTACTAGCTATCTATTTTACATTTAGTAGTGTATATATGTCCACGCCACTCTCTCACTTTGTCCCAGCTTACCGTCCATTCTCTACATCTGCATCTTTATTCCTGTCATGCCCCTAGGTTCCTCAGAACCATTTTTTTTTAGATTCCATATATATGTGTTAGCATACGGTATTTGTTTTTCTCTTTCTGACTTACTTCACTCTGTATGACAGACTCTAGGTCCATCCACCTCATTACAAATAACTCAATTTCATTTCTTTTTATGGCTGAGTATATACTGTATATCCATTGTATATATGTGCCACATTGATGAGGGCAAAGATTTAACTATGAGAGTGTTCACAGTATCCATAATTGGGGTGGTGAAAAGTTGGGAACATGGTGAACAAGACAGAAATATCTATATGATAAAATACTATGCAGCAATTAAAATGATGTCATGGAAGTAATGACATAGAAAAATGCTTCTACTATAGTGAAACTCTATAGCCTATTTCTGTTTACATATGCCTAGAAAATAAGTCAAACAATATGTTCATCTCTGGGTGGTGTGAGATAAATGATCTTAATTTTATTAGATTTGCCTGTTTCAATTTTTCTGCTTTATATTTATTAGTTACATTGGCACATGGAGCAATTACAGAAGAAAAGGCTAGGACTTCTTCATGGAAATAGCACAGAAGCAACGTGCTAGGGCAGCACATCCTTTAGAACTTTCTACAGCAGTGGAAATGCTCTATACCTGTGCTAATGCAGTAGCCTCATGTGGCTGTTGAGGACTTGAAATGGAGCTAGTTCAACTGAGAAACAGATTCTTCCATTTAATTAGGTTAAATTTACAGAACCAGAATACAGATAATGGCTACTGTATTGGACAGTGCAGTTGTATGGCATGGGGCCTGGAGGAAAGGATCATCAGACCCTGTTCAGTATGAGAAAAGACAAGATCCAGAGTAGACGAGAATCAAGACTATCAGCCCCTTTGGAGTTAGGATCCCATCAGTTTCCTAGGAGAAACTGGAGGTTTATTTCCATCTCCACTGTATAAAATTCATAGATGCAGGTAATTTAGGTGTAAATTAACTGTTAAGTAAACCATATAGAGTTCTCATTCCATAATGTAGGTTTTTTCTTAATTCTTAGAGTTGGTTGGTGTCATAAAATTTATAATTAAAAAACTCTTCTGCATCCTGGTAAAGATAGAATTCTGGACAGGGTAAATACTATCCTAATGTTACAGGCAAGATTCTGATGCTCAGACAAGGTAGACAACGCTCCTTCTCAAATATTGTGTTTTAAATAGGCTCATTTCTTGCAAATCAAAACTACAATGAAGTATCACCTCATACCAGTCAGAATGGACAAATCAAAATTCTATAAATAATAAATGCTGGAGAGGGTATGGAGAAAAGGGAACCTTCCTACACTGTTAGTGGGAATGTAAATTGGTACAGCCACCATGGAGAATAGTATGGAGGTTCCTTAAAAAACTAAGAATAGAACTACTACCATACGAACCAGCAATCCCACTACTGGGCATATATCCAGAAAAGATGAAAACTGTAGTTCAAAAAGATACATGCACCCCAATGTTCACTGCAGCACTATTCACAATAGCCAAGACATGGAAACAACCTAAGTGTCCACTGACAGATGAATGGCTAAAGAAGGTGTGGCATATATATATATGTGTGTGTGTGTATATATATATATATATCACATATAATATTCATATATATGAATATTACTCAGCCATAAAAAGAGTGAAATATTGCCATTTGCAGCAATATGGATGGACCTAGAGATTATCATACTAAGTGAAGTAGATCAGGCAGAGAAAGACAAATATTATATGGTATCACTTATATGTGGAATCTGAAAAAATACAAATCAACTTATTTACAAAACAGAAACAGACTCACAGATACAGAAGACAGACTTACGGCTACCAAAGAGGAAAGGGGAGGGGAAAAGATAAATTAGGAGTATGGCATTAATAAACACACCACTATATATGAAATAGATAAACAAGGATTTACTGTGTAGCACATGGAACTGTATTCAATATCTTGTAATAACCTGTAATGGGAAAGAATCTGAAGCTGTACACCTGAAACGAACACAACATTGTAAATCAACTGTAGTTAAATAAAAATAAGTAAATAGGCTTATTTCTGTCTGCATGTGCTGCACATTAGAGTTACAAATGAAGAACTACCCTATAATGACCTCTTAAAAGGAGGAGGGAAAAAAATCTGCTCTTTTCCGGTATTTTGTTTTATGGCTGAGATATTAGGAGCTATTTTCTTCTGGTTAATGTGTTTAAGTACTTCCCCCAAATTACTACTGTCTCTGTTTTTAACTAGAAGAAAAAGGTACAATTCTTAATTCTGCTTAATCAGAATTATTAAATTTTATAGCACTTAAGGTAATGTAACTATTATACTCTGATGGGAGAATAATGTTTTAAAAATAATGAAATTATGGCAGAAGCATTTAGATATAATTATATAGTCATAAAAAACTTTCAGTTAGACTTTCTTTACATGGCAATTAACTCTGCATTTGAACATTGACATCAGTTTGGCCATGGGTTTCACTTGTTTCTTGCTTTTTAAAAATAACATATGAAATATTTTTTCTTTTTGTTTTCACATTAGTGTGAGTATACTTGTGGAAAGTTTAATTAAAATCTAAATAAATTTTCTACAAAGTAAACAAAAAGTAAAAGAAAATATGCTTCAAGTTATAATTCATAACTGTACATTGTATTCATTATCTACTGCTGTGTGAAAAATTAACCCAAAGCTTTGCAACCTAAAACATGTATTAGTCACATAGTTTCTGAGGGTGAGGAATCCTAGAGCAACTTGGCTGGGTGGTTCTAAGCTCAGGATGTCGCATGAGATGTCAGTCAAGCTGTCTGCCAGGCTGTAGTCATCTGAAGCCTTAACTTGAGCCTCCAAGTGGAGGATCCTCTTCCATTATAGCTGTTGGCAAGAAGTCTCAATTCCTTACTGGGTTTTGGCAGAAACGGAGGCCTCAACACATGGATCTCTCCACAGGGTTGCTTGAGTGTCCTCACTACATGGTGGTTGACTGATGCAAGAGTTAGTGTTCCAAAAGAGAAAGTCTAAAGCTTCATTGTCTTTTGGGTACCATCCTTGAAGTCATGTAGCCACATCTGCCTTATTCTGTTCATTAGAAGAGAGTCACTAAGTCCAGCCCATATTGAGGAAGTAGGGAATGAGATTCTGCCTCTTGAAGGCTCTAAGGCAGTATCAAGGAGTGTGTGTTCTTTAAACCAAAACATACGTGGACTGCTTTAGCCTGTCAACTAGCTTGATTGGTCTTTGTTTATTAAACTATTGTCAAATAAGAGAGGACAAAGCCATACTTAGAATCTGAATAGAACTTACATGCCAAGGTTCATAGTCAAATGTCAGATTTGCAGTATACTTTTTCTCTCCATGTTTCTTGGGGTTCTGTTACACAGTAATTGTAATTTTGTGCCTGACACATTTTTCCCACTAAGAATGTACGTTTGTGAAGTCAAAAGTCCAAAAATGCATGCTACCCTCTGTTTCCTAAGATTTCTACTAGGCTAGTTGTGAAAGAAGAGTGCAAAGAAAACTCAGGTGGTCTCTCAACTCTGAAGGAAAGGGGCAGAAAAGTCTAATAGTGGGTGCTTTGCAGCTTTGCCCTGGCAAATGGAAGACATTCTATTTGAAATAACCCCTTGCCCTCTGTTTTTCCCTGTCTGCATTTTTTTCTGGGTGATCTCATGCAATTTAGTGAGGTTCAAATTTTTTATCTCCAGCCCAGACCTCTCCCTGATCTTCAGACTTGTATATCCAGCTGCCTTCTCAACATCTCTGCTGAGATGATTAATTGGCTTCTCAAAAAACTGCCATGTCCAAAGCACAATATTTCCTTCGGTGTCACAGGGAAGAATAAAAGCAGTGAGATAAGCATGCAGACCACTGAGCCCTTGTTGCTTTCCCTGAGAATGGGCTGTTTCTGCTCACATGGTAATGTGGCTACTCAGCCTGCCTGCCCGTGCTGTGCTGCTCCTTATGCAGAGGGGAGGGGATGAGGTGTATCCCACTCCTTTGGCAGCGAGAGTAATGTCCTGACTGGGCTTCAAGCTGGAAACAGATTTCCCCTATTTAGATGTCATGGCATTGCCTATGTGACAGCACTCATCACCCCTCATGGCTGCAGGAATATACGCCTGCACAGGAGATTACTCATCAATCACTTATGCTCAGGATTATGTGGGCGACATGAACAAGAAATCCTGACGGTGTGACCTGAGGATACCTGAAGCTCTCTTTACTCCCCAAATACCTCCCTATCAAGTCCTACCATGTTCTACTTCTTACCATATCATTCATGCCTCCTTAAAAGGAGCTCCCGGGCTTCCCTGGTGGCGCAGTGGTTGAGAATCCGCCTGCCGATGCAGGGGACACGGATTCGTGCCCCGGTCCCGGAAGATCCCACATGCCGCGGAGCGGCTGGGCCCGTGAGCCATGGCCGCTGAGCCTGCGCGTCTGGAGCCTGTGCTCCGCAACGGGAGAGGCCGCCACACTGAGAGGCCCAAGTACCACAAAAAAATAAAATTAAAAAAAAAAAACGAACTCCCTTCGCAAGACCTAACAATTCTCAAGTCTTTCCAGGGAAGTTGGTCCCAAAGGCCTTTTGTAGGTTCTGTTCCATGGGTATAGGAAAGAGAATTCACACTATAAATGTACACATTAGCCAGGACAATTTAATATGTGATGCTTACTGTAATCACTAAGAGATCCTTGCTTGGAAGAATCAGGACCAAAAAATAGATAAACTTGATGGAGGTGAAAGAAGAAGAAAAGGAGGGAAGCTTGGGGGTTGCCCACACAGGGTAAATTCTACCTGAGGGCCAAAACATAGGAAGGGAAGCATCTAAAGGAAGAAAAATTAGCCTGGTTCTAAATGTTTATTGAATAAATTACTTACTGGCTGAATTCATAGAACTCTAGTATCTATCCATCCAACCTAAATTAAGCTTGAGCTTTTAAAATATTGCTGTTTCATATAGAAAAGTAAACATGTACTTGAACAGATTGTCTTATATGAGATATAGCCTCCTTCCCCAGTATACTAATAATATTTTAATCTGTTAAGCATTTATTAAGCAAAAGACATTGTTACATGTGCTTAACATATTTTATTGGTTTTGAGGGTTTTGTTTGTTTGCTTGTTTGCCTTTTTTTTTGGTGGGGTTGGGGGGTGGTATGCCCTATTATCTGTTTCCCCCAGAATCTTAGGCCCATTAGGATAAGGACAGGGATTTTTGTCTGTTTTATTTACTGCTGTATCCTTAGGCAACGTGTAGAATAGATCTTGGCGCAAAGTGTGTGTTCAAAAATTATTTATTGAAAGAAGGAAGGAGGTCAAATGGTACAAACATCCAGCGAGAGAAGGAATAAGTTCTGGGGTCTAATGTACAGCGTGGGGACACTGTCTTGTATACTTGAAAGTTGCTAAGACAGTAGATTTTAAAAGTTCTCACCTCCACAACAACAACAAAAATGGTAATTATGTGAGGTGAAGGGTATGTTAAATAACCCTACTGTGATAATCATTTCTCAATATGTATGTGTATAAAATTATCACCTTGTACACCTTAAACTTACACAATGTTATATGTCAATTATATCTTAATAACGTTGGGGGGAAAAGATGAGGGAAAGGAAAGGAGGGAGGAAAAAAGGGAGGAAGCAAGAGAAAGGAAGGAAGGGAGAAAGGAAGGGATTAAGAGAGGAAGGAAATATCATCACATTTAATCCCCACAAGGCCTTTTTATCCCTATTTTATTGGGTTGGCCCAAAAATTTTGTTTGGGTTTTTCCGTAACATCGTACCACAAAACCCGAACGAACCTTTTGGCCAACCCATACAGATAAGGCTTGGAGGCTTAGGGAGGTTAAGTAACTTGCCTAAACCACAAAGGGCTTGATTCTAACATGTATTCACTCAACAAATATCATTCTTCTAACCTTTAAAAGACAACGTTAAGGCACATGTAGGCCGCGTCTCACACACATTATCCCGGTCTAGATTCTCATGCATGTCTGTGTGTAATACTTATATAGCTCAAGTTAAATCCTGATTCTCCCATCAGCCTACTGTAAAGGACTGAAGAGAACTGTGTACAGTTAATTGGGCCATAGAGCACAGATGATAATAGTTACCTCTCTTCAAGATAAATTGGTGGATTAGCAAACTAATAGTTACAGAAAAGCTTTGAAAATATAACGAACTACATAATTGCCAAGCCTTGTTATTAGCGGCCTAACTAGTTATGGAAAATAATTCATGTAGGCATCCTACATTCAAACTCATTTCACTTTTATTTTAAGACCAGCCAAAAAAGAAGAAAAGCTACACCCATACCCATTCTTTTTTACTAGCTGTTTGACTTTGGACCAGAGACCTCCCTCTGGAAATCCTTGCTCCTCGAAGTGTTACTCTGGGGGGGCTAGCAGTACAGGCTTTGCCGGGGAGCTTGTTAGAAATGCAGAACCTCTGACCCTACTCCAGACCCACTGAATCAGAAACTGCCTTTGACTATCCCCAGGTGACTCACAGACACATTGACTTTTGAGAAGCACAGCTCTAAGCCTCAGCGACCTCATGTGGGAAGAGGTGAGAATTAAAGTGCCCAGCCTAGTGCTGGACAGTGTGCTCACCAGAATTCTGTTCCTTACACCCACCATTCTGTTCCCTACAATAATGGGAACCTTGAAACCTCTGGGAAGACCAAAACGTTTTGGTCTGGCTTTAGAGTGTCCTGGAATGGGACTGTGCCAACGGGAAGACAAGTTTTTGGATAATTATGCCCCCTTCCTCTGTTCGAATGTATATTTGCAAGTTTATTTTTATCCTCTCAACTGCTGAGCCGTTGTCAGGATTTGATTGTGTCATGTGCTTTGACATTAATTTTAATAGGCAACATTTTGAATTCAAGCTCATATTTAGTTGATGGGATTTTTTTCTTCTTACGGTGCTTATTTATATCTGACTATAAAAGCAATACATGCTTATTGTAGATAAGTTAGAAAATACAAACCACTGCTGCTAAGGGCTGTGTTTCTTATCAATCTTAATTTAAGCAAAAGTGGTATCATATGGGTGGATTTGTGACCTGATTTTTTAACTTGTCCTGAACACTTTCCCAGCTCATATAATTTGAAGAAAATTAAATGGATCTCTATTATTCTATTTTGTGATTATTTCAAAATTTAACCACCCCTAATTGAAAAGGTATATGGTTTATCATTTTGTTTACTATTTAAATCATTTTATGATGAATGTTCTTCTTTATAAATCTTTGTCCATGACTGGTGATTTCTTAGTGTTGGTTCCCCCCACCTGAAAATTTCCTGAGTCAAAGGGTATTTGATACCTTTACTTTGAAACATAATGTCAGCTTCCAGAAAGACTAAGCCAGTCCCTCTCCCAGAAGCAGTCTAAGTACTAACCTAAATACAAAGCCAGCTAACTCCGGAGTTAGTATATGTTTCTGAGTTTCTACTAATTGAGGAGTAATATAATGATGGTTTCTTATTTTAATTCGCATTCTTCGTTTCTTAGTAAACTTCAATATTATCACCAAACTACAAACCAAAAACAACAATCAGAAGTCCACATCCCTTTAATTCGATTGGGGAAGAATTGACATTTATACAACATTTAGCCTTATTAGCCAGGAACTTGACATTTCTCTCCATTTATTCAAATTAAAGACTTCATCAAAAAATTTTTGTTGGCTTTTGTGTATGCTGCTATTATTGATAAAGAACCAATTCTCTCTGTAATGTTTGTAAAAAGACATCTATATTTAGGGGCAGAATTTAACCCTCTTTTTCCATAAAGAAAATGCCAGATTATTTTTATTTTTATTTTATTTTATTTATTTTTTTTTTTTCAGATTACTTTTAAAACTTTAGTTTCTGGAACATACATTAGTGCCAAGCTTGTTAATCCACAATTCTGAAATTAAGTTTTGCTTTCTAGCTATTTCCTTTTATTTCCCATTTTGTTGTCGTTAATTCATGGTAAAGAATTCTTTCCTACTTAACTGAGATTTAAGACAAATCACCCAATACTCATACAAATAATGAGGTTATATTCATTCAGAGTTTTTCAAAAGCGGGTGCTGAAACCCCCTCTCCTAAGGGACCTTCTTAGGTGAAGATGAGGAGGAGGTAGGATTCTGGATACCCCTGACCCTGACCCTGCCTCCAAACTCCCCACCAGGCAGCTCAGCCCAGCTCAGCTTCTTGTCTGTTTTTAATACCATGCTTCTGTGCTTCAGATTACCTTTGAACAAAAGACTGTGTAGCTAAAATAAATAAATAGAATGAGATGGGATGGGATGGAATGGAATAGAGTAGAGTAGAGCAGAATAGAATCGAATAGAATGCCACTTGTCCTTTCCCAGTAGAAGAATCTGATTCTTGGTCTTTGAAACACCTTTAAGATTCCTCTGAGGGATAACTTTGATAGAGACATATTTTCAATAAAACTTTTTTATCTTTTTTATTGATTGTATAGCCAAATACTAAAAAATCTTCCACCTTAAACTAGACAGTATAATAGGGATGGATCATATTTGTTTTCAGAGCTTGCAGCTTACTAATTGGTTGAGATTATATAATGCTCTGCCCTACCCAGAGATGACATTTGAATGGAAAAGTGCCTAATAAAGAAGGCATTTTAAGCCAGGTTCCCAGTTCAATAAAACTTCTTATGTAATCTTTTCTGCAAACAACAATAATAGGTACAAGTCTTAATCTATAACACTCATATAATAAGCATCATATTTATTTTATCTCTCTATATCTAATTTGGTCTGCCATGAACTCCAACTCGTGGGAAATTTCACCTCAGTCATTATGGGACTCCTCTCACCAGAAATAAATGAAAGTCTCCAAGGGCTCTCTTAGTCAAGGGGTCAACATGTTCTATAAGTGGGCAGATAGTAAATATCTCAGGCTTTGCAGGCCGTACTGGTCACTCTTGCAACTGCTTGATTCTGGTATTGTAGAAACCAGCCACAGACAATACATATGTCAACAAATGAATGTAGTTGTATTTCAGCAAAACTTCATTTATGGACACTGAAACTTTGAACTTCGTGTAATTTTCATGTGTCGTGTAGGAGGAAGCCTAGTCCTACCTCCTCCTGTGTTTCTCCTTTACTCTCACATTATTACCACAGTCACAATATACTTCTGACACCAGATGTGTGGGGTTTTTCCCCACTCCAGCTTGGCGTCCTACAGTTTAACTCAATTCTGACACTATCTGTCTGGAGACATTATCAGATCAACAGATTAAAGGCTCAGTCCACAAGACTCCCCCACCCCTTCAGATGCCAATCGCAAATCCAGGTGGCACCTGTGCTTCTGACTGACTGGCCATAAAGTAGCGGTTCCCATGACCCCCTCCTCAGCTTGGATTAATTTGCTAGAGTGGCTCACAGAACTCTCCAGCTTATTTACTCTTTACCAGTTTATTAGAAAAGGAAATGATGAAGGATACAGATGAACTTCCAGATGGGAGAGATGTATAAGGCATGGTACGTGGGAAGGAACGCAAAGCTTCCATGCCCTCTCCTGAGTGCCCTACTCTCCCAGCCCCTCCACATGGTCACCCATCCAGAAGTTCTCGAAACCCCACACTATTGGTTATGGAGGCTCCCTCATGTAGGCATGACCAATTTCTAACTCCATTTCCTCTCTGGAGAATGCGGGGGTGGAGCTGAAAATTCCAAGCTTCTAATCATGGCTTGGTCTTTCTGGTGACCAGCCCCATCTAGGAGCCCATGAAGAGTCACCTCATTAGAACAAATGACACTCTGATCACCCAGGAAATTCCAAGGGATTTAGGAACTCTGTCAGGAATGAGGGTCAAAGACCAAATATGAGAACAGAAGATGTTCCTAGAGCTCTTATCACTTAGGAAATTACAAGAATTTCGGGAGCTCTTTTCCAGGAACCAGGGGCAGAGACCAATATATATATTTTTTCTAATTTCTCACACTCATAAAATATTATTCTTTTAAAAATTTGTTTTCAATCATTTAAAAATGTAAAATCCATTCTTTACTCCCAGACTGTACAAAAACAGGCAGCAGGGTGTATGATTTTCCACCTCCTGCTCTGATCTTCTTCCACACTCGATGCCACTGATATGTTCAGGGTAAAAACCCACCTGGTGCCCCAAAGAAAGGAAGTTGTAGAGGTAGGAATCCAGGTACCCACTGCCAGGCAGCCCTGGATGCTCCACCCTGCCATGCGCTGCCTGCACCAGAGAGGGGAAGCGCGCCCAGCTCAAACCTCACTGGCTCCTACTTCTTAGACAATTTTCATTCTTTTTTGAGAACTTGGGAGTTAAGGATATTCCTGATATCCACCACTCAGGGTCCCATTTGTCCTCTTTTGGGTGAGAGGGAAAATCATACTCATTCTGTTTCTTTGACAGCAGTAAAAACAAAATATGAATTGATATCTCAAAGTATCCTGCCTAAAAGGGTACTTTGAGAAGAGAAATAGGTTGTCCTTCTCAAAGAGAAACTCATTCACTTATTCTTGTGACCACGGAGTAGACTATTAGATACAGGATTTTAGGACTATGCAGCTCTAGTTCATCTGTTCTGTTTTTCAGATGAAGCCTAGCCCGGAAAGATTCAGTAACTCATAAAAAAAACAAACCCTCAGAGGCAGTAGCATGACCCAAATCCAGGTACTCTTTGCCCTCTTCCACACTGTCTCCTTCATAATGCGTTTTCCTTGCCTTACTCAACTCACTAGATTTTTAAAAGAGTGTAAGAGCACCCAGGAGGTATCCTTACAGGTGCTCATCACAGAGAGCCTCCAGAAGGTGTAACCAGGTACCTGTAGCCACAGCAGATCAACTGAGTATCAGAACTGCAGGACCCTTGGCCTCTAAGATTTTGTTCATTTGACAAAAGACAGAACATAGTGTTGAGAGCACAGATTCCATGATAAACACACTATGCATGGACACATCTGAGACCTGCCCAGGGAAGTTGTAGGTATTCTCCAGATTAAGATCGGTAGCTCCTCGTGGCTTGTTGTTTAAATATCTCTGAAGGATTAGATGAGGAGGAATTGAGAAAATGTTTAGCAAGTCCAGCCAAGACGTGAGGAGACATTGCAGCCAGATGATTCCATGTTAGCGTGATAAATAGAAATGCCACTGAAGCAACAATGGTATTTCAGAGGAAAATGGAGGCCTGAAATGTGCTGTTTAGCCGGAGGGGAAAGGAAGAGTAGATTAGGGCTGACCCTGTCTGTGTTTAAAATTAGAGAGGCACTTTCTGAAATGACTTTTTTTTTTTTCCTTAGGCTTCTTTATTCACAAAATTGAATGTGAAATGCTGCTTCCAAAATTGATAGTTTCCAGTATTATTACATATTATTCATGTCGATTACGTAGGGTAAACTCAAAATCCCTACACATCTAATATTCTATTAGATGGTATGTTCTGAAATTTTTGGTTAAGGGAACAAATTTCTACTTGAACTCCTTGCACTGTATACTTCTTAGTGCCTTGTCCCTCTTTTGGAGAAGAGCTGTAAAAGCAAAGGTCCAAACACTCAGCAGGCGGTACAAGAAGTTCTGCTTAATCTTCGAGGCCAGGTTCAGAATAAATTTCTCTGTGTAACTGGTGTGGCCAGAGTTAACCAGGCTTTAAATGTGAATGGCCATCATTAAGCTCTTAACCTCAATCTTGCCAAACCCACAAAAAGTCTGTCTCTTCCAAGATTGCCCTCTCTAAATATTTCTAAGAATGATCGGGTCCAAATGGGACCAGGTCTATCCTTTGCCACCATCTTAGGCTGCACTCTGAGGTTAGGCCTCTGTTTCCAAGGCCTAGATTCCAAGGATAAGTTTAAAGTCCAAAACACACAGAAGATTCTCAAAAAGCAGGAAGGAAGGAAGGAGTCTCAGGTGGCTTATGCACTTCAGGTATAAATGGGCACACCTTACTAGATTCACCCAGGATGGGTTACCATTGATTCTCAAATGGGTGGGGCATGCCTTGCCCTGTTGAAATAGAGTTTTACCAGTGGGAATGTATTAAGTATAGAAATGGTTATAGATAAAAAAATTAAGAACTAGTCCTTCAGAGTGAGAAATAAGCACCCAAGGATTGTTGAGATCCTGTTTCAGAATGGTAACTTACATTTGCACCTCTAATATTTTATATTACCCTTGCTTTTTCCATATTCAGGACAGCTGGGCAGAACTCTGCCTTCACTCCCTCAGATAAAGGACAATTCAGCCGGACACAAATAACAAGAGTCAAATTCTTGGCTTTTGAGTTTCAAAAGCCTAAGCCCTGGCAAAAGACAAAAGGTTTGGAAACACTGTAAGTAATGAGAGCAAAGTACCCTCAGGGTGTGAGGAGGGTGGAGGGAGTAGAGGTGGTCCCGGAAGAGAAGTCCTCTTCCTTACCCCACCCCAGGACCACATCTCCAGGGGTGTGCCCAGACTCTCAAAGTGGGCAGAGGTAGCAAGAACCCAGCCCCTCAACCAGCATAAGTAAGAGCAGACAGTCTCCAGGGTCCCCTGCACCACCCATGGGACATGCAGGTGAGCCCTGGTGCCAGATAGGAGTAAAGAAGTGGAACTCACTGCAGCACAGCAGTTTGTGGGAGCCACCATGTGCTTCCCAAGCACCAAGAATGGGACAACTGAGGACAGAGATCTTTGCAGGGGATACAAAGAGAATATAACAGTGCCCTGGGACTTCCCTGGTGGCGCAATGGTTAAGAATCCGCCTGCCAATGCAGGGGACATGGGTTCGAGCCCTGGTCCGGGAAGAAGATCCCACATGCTGCTGAGCAACTAAGTCCATTGCCATAACTACTGAGCCTGCGCTCTAGAGCCCGCGAGCCATAACTACTGAGCCCACGTGCCAGAACTACTGAAGCCCACGTGCCCTAGAGCCCACGCCGCAACTACTGAGCCCATGCGCTGCAACTACTGAAGCTTGCATGCTCCAGGGTCCGCGTGCCTAGAGCCGTGCTCCACAACAAGAGAAGCCACAGCAATGAGAAGCCCGCACACCGCAACGAAGAGTAGCCCCCACTCGCCACTACTAGAGGAAGCCCGCGCACAGCAACGGAGACCCAACGCAGCCAAAACTTTTTTTTTAATTTAAAAAACAAAACAAAAAAAACAGTGCCCTACCCGGACCAGCAGCTGGAAGACAGGGCATCTCAACAGACAACAGTCCTGATAGGATACTCAGGACCAGAGCTCTGTAAGCCTGCCAGGAGTTTAAACAAAATCCCAGAGAAAAGAGGAGTGAGAATCTTGAGTTACCTGATACTGAATGTCTACCACGCAGCATAATGGGAGAAGGAAATGGAAATTGTTTCATTATTGAAAAATACAGTAAGTTGGGTTTCTTGCACACCTGATTTTGTCGTCTGAGATTCTTAATAACCACACACATAATTAGTAATTAGGCTATGTTCTACATTCACTAGGAAGTAGTTAGGTCTAGTGATAGTGTCTTGAAATGGAAGGAGAAATAGTGTTTGCTTTTACTTCCCTATTCAGAAACAGCAAGGATCATAAAAAGTGTTCTAGAATTTTTTAACACCTAACCACAGTGTTGTAGAATTTACCTCGGTGGTCTCTGCATGCATTCTCCGTGGGAGCAATGTCAGTTTACACTGGTTTGTGATCCCCTCCCAAAGGGCTATAGTATGTAAACAGATACACAATGCATTTTAGTATTAAAATTTCTTGGGAAGGGGGGCAATTATGAAAATTCTAAAAATGCTCCTTAGACGGGAATAATGAAAAAACAAAGGTTGGGAAACACTGGTCTATTGCAATATGGAAGCCTTGGGAACCAGGTTTAATAGTCTTAACCTAAGTACACCCCCAAAAATAACAATTATTAAAGGCACTATGGCAATTACATTGAATTAACAAAGTTAATTCACTTATCCAATTAAAAACCTAAAAACCCTTTTTTTTTCTTTCTCTGGAAGTGGAAGCAGTGGTGATAGAAATGTACATAAATGTTTGCAGACATGATGTCAAAATAGAGTGAAAAATTCAGAGTTGTATGGATGTCTGTCACCATCACCACTCTCCCAAAAGAAAGGGAAATAGTTTGTCAGGTTTTTAATTGAATAAGTGAATGAAGTAACTATGTTAATTCAATATAATTATCATTGATGGGTCATCTCCAACCTGAACTAAGAGTGATACAATAAAAGATGCAAAGCAACAAAGACGCAAGAAGACAGATGAGACCCTTTAGATGCAAAGCAACAAAGAAGCAAGAAGACAGATGAGACCCTTATCAAAAGGCCTTACCGGTTGGGTCTCCTAGATTTTTGAATCCTCAGTATTCTGGTAAGGACAGTTAGCCGGAGAGAAGTGCCAGATGAAAAGGAGCAAATATCCTAATTGTAAACAAGGCCAAAGAAGCTGTGAGTAAGAAAACAAGGGCTTTGTATCTGGGTATTTCAGATCTGGAAGATTTAGGCATTGTTTCTGCTGGGTGTGGTCCATGTAGATTAAGTAAATTGACAGGAGGAATGCAAAACATCCAGAAGAAACTTACCACTTACCCAAGGGACCCACAAGCACTAGCAATAAATGTACTAAATCTAGCACATGTCTGCCTTAGATAGACAAGGGCAATAAGCAATGAACAGAAGGCCTGGAAATTGTGCAGAACACCAGGTACAAAAGCAGCAGGCTAGAGTAGAAAGAGAAGCAGACTTGGGCTCACCTCCCTGCTCACCCACTTCCGAAATGTGCATGCTCTTTGACAAATGATTTGAATTCTGAGCTTCAAATCTCTCATTTGTAAACCAGGATTAATCCCTACTTGCAAGATTATTTTGAGGATTAAATGAGAATACGTGAACAGCAATGCACCAGGGTGTAAAAAACGTGCTCAGCAAATGGGAATTGAAAGAAAGAGATGGGTGAAAGTTTAAAAGGATGAAACAGAAAAAAATCGTGTCACTGAGCATGTGTGTGTATGCGTGTGTGTATGTGTGTGTACATACCTTGTAAAATTTACCAAATTTACCTTATGAAGGGTTTTGAGAATATGGGCTAAGTTAGCTAAGGGGATGGGGAGGAAATCTTAGAAGGGAAGATAGAAACAAGTGTAAGTCCCTGCTTCACCATCACTAAAGGAGAGAACTAAACGCAGCAAGAACTGAAAATTTCAAGGTAGTTCCACAAAAAATGAAAGAAATTGATGGCTCTGAGGATTTTTCAGCACCTCGTACACTGGGTGTCACTGTAGAGTTCCAACCCAGGAATTTGTTTTGTGAATCGGTGTTGGAGCTGCTTGATAAAAAATAAATGCATAGCATTGGGGTAGTCCAAGGGCAGCAGACAGGCTCACTGGTGAGGGGTTTCAGAGCACGGGAGTGAATGTGCAAAAATGCCACTCTTTGGGAAAAGGTGAATAGGAGGCATAAGGAAAGATAATGGTCTTTTGTTAAAGCCAAATTAGCTGGTGAAGTTAAAATGAAATAACCCATCATTTTATCCCTTTGTTAGAAACTGTTTCCATCAACAAGCTCTGGGGCAGAAGGGAATCAAGTCACTGCGGGTAGGATTTCTCTGTTCCATGTCAAGGGGACATTTCCTACAACAAGGAAATAGTTGTCTGGTCAGGAGAAAGGGGGCAGTGATGCAACAAGAAAATACTGTCTCCCAAAATAAAGACAAGCATTAATGACTAATAAGAGATAAGCTCTGAGCAAAGACTCATCAGTCTGAGTTCTTTGAGAATCTATGTGAAAACCTGCAGTTTATTTCAAATTGGCAGATATATGAGGAGGTTCACATAAATTATATGCTGCAAGAATCCATAAACAAGGATAGAGCAGATATATTGCCTGAGAATATTAATAGCTCATGATCAAAAAATAAATAAAATATACAGTGATGTTTCCTGCCAAAAGGAGGTTTATAGCCTTCTTAGAAGCACCAACAGAACAGAAAGCAGATTTGCTGTATATTAGGCCAAAGAATGTAAATGTAATAATTCATTTGCCTTTTCAAAAATAATAAGGATGTAGTATACTTTGGAGATCAGAACAATTTCTCCATACACGATTTCAGAAGTACAACAAAACCAGAAGAGCAAAGCTATTATTTTGAGCTTTTCATCTAACTTGTCTTTATAATTGAGTTTTACCCTAGTGCCAATGCAATATTTATGTTCTCAAATATGAAGGGGAAAGAAAGCCAGGTGGTCAATTTCTTTAACCTGGCGCTGATGAAACCAGAGCAGCAGAGAGAACACCCAGTTAATGAACACCCAGTTGCATCCAGGGACTTGGTAGGCAGGTAACAGATGCGACAGCATATTGATTGCTACTGAAATTCTGTTTTGCCTTTTATGACTTTCAGTTTAAATTCCCATCTTTAGCATGGTTGTATTACAGGTTTCTTATTCCCACAGTGATGGTTTTCATGTTCTTGAGAAGGAAAAACAAACTAACCCAAATAAGTTCCAAATCCTCATCCAATATCACAGGGCCTATGTGTATAACTCTCCAAATGTTGAGCAGTGTGCCTGCCGGCCAGGCCTCATTCTTGGTGTGGAATGATATTCTATCAAAGTTTCCATGGGGCTTTTGTCACATTTTGCTACTGAATTTTCTGCCATCTTTTTGAGTAAGGGCCAAAAATGTACACACTAAAATTCAGATGTACAAGAACAAAAAAGCAACTTTTATTTATTTTTTTTAATAACTGGTCATACTTTACAGTAGAGCTCTCATTCTCACCTAGTAGCAAAAAATAAAACCCAAAAAAGTCATGAAGGTACCAGTGAAAGTCAGCCATGTCTCTTTCTGCTCATTAAGTTTTGGAAGTGTGTTGACTTAGACTCTTTGGGTTCTCAGTCAATTCAAAGTTTAAAATTCTATAAGGACCAAAAGCACAACCAAGAACAAACAAACAAAGAAAGACTAGGTAAATGGAACTTCATCAAAATTTTAAACTTTTATGCATCAGAGCACACTATCCACAGAGTGAAAAGGCAATCCATGAAGTGGAGAAAATATTTGTAAATCATGTATCTGATAAGGAATTGATATCCAGAATATACAAGGAATGCCTACAACACAACAACAAAAAAAACAAATGACCCAATTTTAAAATGGGCAAAGGACTTGAATAGACATTTCTCCAAAGAAGGTATATAAATGGCCAATAAGCACATGAACATATGCTCAACATATTCCCTAACTAGTCATTAGGGAAAGGCAAGTCAAAACCATAATACCAGCTCACACCCATTAGGATGGCTACTATCAAAAAAAGAAAGGAAGGAAGAATGGGAAAGAGGAAGGAAGGGAGGGAGGCAGGGAGGGAGGAAGAAAAAGGAAATAGCAAATGTTGGTGAGGCTGTGGAGGAATTGGAACCCTTGCATGTAGCTGGTAGGAAGGTAAACGGCGCGACCGCCGAAATAGTATCGTTTTTCAAAAAAAAGTAAACAGAAAATCCATATGATCCAAGTTCCACCTCTGGGTATATAATCAAAAAAAGGAAAGCAGGGACTTGAACAATATCTGATGAACAGGTACACCAGTGTTCATAGCATTATTCACAATAGACAAAAGGTGGAAGCAACCCTAGTGTCCACTGACAGATGAATGGATAAACAAAATGTGCTGCACATACAATGGAAGGTTACTCAGCCTTAAAAAGGAAGGAAATTCTGACATATGCTACAACATGGATGAATCTTGAAGACCTAATGTTAGGTGGAATAAACCAGTCACAGAAGACCAAATATTGTATGATTCCTCTGCTGTGAAATTCCTAGAGCAGTCAAATTCTTAGAAACAGAAAGTTGAGTGGTCATTGCCAGAAGCTGGGGGTGGAAAGGGGCATGGGGAGAGTGTTTAATGGGTGCAGAGTTTCATTTTGGGAAGATGAAAAAAAGTCTGGAGGTGGTGCTTGTTGCACAGCAATGTGAATGCGCTTAAAATGCCACAGAACTGTACACTTAAAGAGTGGTTAAAATGGTAAATTTTATGTTATGTATATTTTACTCTAAGGGCAGTTTTCCCTACTTTCCAGGCTTCTCCTGGCTGCTTACTCCTTCCCAGAATTTAGGTATCCTCGTAGCTCTGGTGCCAGGTCCTTGGTTTGCATTCTGACATCAGTTGGGGTGTCTTGACCCAAAGAAGTTCTGGCCATACTGCCTCCAGCATGATAGCATCTTTGGTCTGTTCTCCCAGGGAGTTTGCTCTCTTGCTCTGATGAGTAGACCCCAACCTCAGCCATCAGGCCTCACAGATCCCCTGGGGTCAGCTGCAATCTCTCTTCATTCCCCAGTCTGGGAATCTACCCTTCAGTCCTTAGCTGTAAGGTCACTTCACCCCGTCCTGCATTGACCCCCACCCCACCCCACCCCCACCATAAGACCAGCAGTCCGCATCTTTAGGCATCTTACACATCCTGCACAATTGAGGACCATGCAGGATCTCTATGCTATGCGGAATCAATAAGAACTGCCTCAAGTCATCTTTTGACATCCATGTGTCATACCACCATTTCATTTTTTCCTGTCTCTTCTCAATATTGGCTCAAAGAAAATCAGGAAAGAGATTACTGATCTCTGTTTTTTTTGCCTTCCTCTTAGCCTACCTGAAGTGTCCATAATTTCTACCCACTCACTCCGCTGGCCAAGGCCCAGATTGGTGAGCTACTGGATTCATGAGGGACCCAGTCAGGGTCCTCACTCTTCTTTACTCATTGACCATGAAACTCTCTCTCTCCTGGTTGCACCGGGAGGAAGGGCTCTCCACTCTTTCTCTTGGTGGGTGGGGAGTATATGGAGATTCCTATGTGACATATCCTGCAGGCACTGTTAATCATCTCTATTTTGTCCGTTGGTTGACTCTAAGAGTTGAAAATGTCTGAACTGCCTTTACTTTAATATAACTTGCAAATGTGCTTTTGTCTCGGGTCACATGGTGTGTTTGATTATATTTCCTTCTTCTGTCGGTGACCCAAAGGAGAGTATTTTTAGCGTTGAGGTTAATGGATTTGCTCTTCTTACGTTCCATCAGTGGTTTAAATTCATGCCATATTTTAGTTTATAGTTTTGATTTTTCTAGTTTTAATTGCCCTTTTGTCTTGCATTATTTGACTTTATTATGTCCTTTTTTGCCCCCTAAACATCCATAATATTTTCTATTCTGTCAACTTCCTTTTTTTCTAGAGCTCTCCATCCCCCCTGTCCAATCTGTACCAGTCTGTCTCCAGGTCTGCTGCACATTCAGTAACTGGGAGACTCCCTTTATTGCCCTCCTGGTTTGGATCTACTGTTTCAGGACCCCATGCCTTCCTCTTGGTTTACACCCTCATTTTGCTGGAGTACGTTGTCAAATAACTCTTGAGAATAGATAGGTGGGTTGTAAACTTTGGATCTTTGTAGGCCTGTGTCTTTACTCTGTTCTCCCATTTAATGAATAATTTGTCTGGGTATAGAATTCTGGGATGAAAATCCTTTTTCCTTAGAATTTTTAAGGAATTGCTAGACAGTTTTCAAGCATCCAGTGTTGCTGATAAGCCTGATGTCAGTCGGATTCTTGTCTGTTGTACTGAACTTTTTTCTCTCTAGAAGCTGTTAATATTACTTTCTTATATTTGGCATTCTACAATTTTACAATGACATGAGTTATCTGATTTCACTCACCCCACTCAGCATTTAGTGAGTTTTTTCAATCCAAAAATTCTTATCTTTCAGCTTTTTTTAACTTCTGGTATCTATTTAATTTCCAAGTAGTTTTTCCTCGTCATCTTTTTATTATTGATTTCTGATCTTTCCAAATCAATATGTAGCTTCTAAATCCCAATTTTATTAATTTATTTAGGTTCTTCATCACCAAATTGATATTTATAAGTGTTCTAAAGGCTCAGATTACCTATTGTGTTTGTAGAGTAAAAATTCTATAAATGTCAGTTAACTTGACTTTGTTGATCATGTTACTCAAATCCTTTAGTTTATTTTCAGACTGTCAAATTCCAAAAGAAGTTTATTAAACTCTCCCACTGTGATTTTATCATTTTCTCCTCAAATTTTTAGAAAATTTTGCCTAAAGTGTTGGTCTGCTATGCTTGTACATAACCTGGTGTATAAAGATTCATGGCTTATTTTTCTCATGGATATCATCTTAGGTCAGTACATAAACTTCTTTGTCCCATTAAATGCTTTTTTTCCCCCTTATTATAGATTGTTCCTCTCCTTCCATTTTACCCCATATCCTTGATTTAGTAAAAGTTTAAATATTCTAAAACAAATTCCAAAAATCATTAGATGGCAAAAAACTTCAGCATGTGTGTCTGAAAATCGGAATTACTTTTCCTCCTTGGCCCCTTCCCTGGTTACCTAACAAAACAAACAATACTTCCCCAACATAATCTAATTTTCAGTTTATGTTAAAGTATACCTAATGTTTCTCAAAATGTCTTCTGCAGTTGATTTGTGCAAGCCAGAACCCAGTTAAAGCCCACACATGATATTCCAGGAACGAATTGTCTAAGTCTTTTGGATTTAGCACCGTTCTGGCCTCACCATTTAATAAACTGCTTCTTGAAATGGACTTGTTGCAAACTAAGACGTTTCTGTGTGACCTAATCCTAAATTCTAAGTGAGCTCCAGATATCGGGTCCCCAGTCTGAGGCATACGAAAGAAAAAAAATATTCACAGCCCTCAAAGCCCTATCACCGCAAAAACCTCTAGTGCCACTTTGGCTTCCGGAGCCTGAAGCCCACCCGCCCTCCATCAATCGACCAATCAGCCTGAAGCACGGCAGCCCACGTGATGCACTCGCGCGTGTGCCTCGCCTAAAGTGGAGCCGCTGGCTGGAAAGGGGTTTCCGAGCCGGCCTTTTCTGCATCAGGCGAGGTCCTCCACATTTTAAACCTCCTGTGGTACCAGAGGCCCTTTTCCTCTGACTGGAATACCGGAAGTTGGTGCCGCTGGCCTCATGGCCCCTCTCATCGCGGTTCTCCGTCAGCTGAGGTCTGGGGAGCGCGCCGTCTTCTGCGATCCTCGCCTCCACCTTGCGGCCTGAACAGGCGTCTCTTCAGCTCGTGTAGAGGTGCCTTTCTTCCCGGCGCCTCTCATTTCTCTTCAGTTCCTCAGATCTGCGTTTTGGAAGCTATGCTCATCTCCGGGGAAAGCACTCAGGAAAACGTGAACATGGCCCTGGGGCCCAGGAGAATGGGAAGAAAGGTGGGGATTTCTTCTCATCAAAAAGAGGCTGAATCTTAATGGTGCGCAAAAAAAAAATTTTTTTTCAGTGGAAGTGGTCACCTCTCTTTATGTTTGGGCTTTCACACTTACTCTATGCTTCAGTCTAGCCTTAGTATTGAAGTACAAAAAACATGGGCCCCGGGAGCAGGGGCTTGTCTGTGGAGAGAGGAGACAAAGGTGTCTGTGTTCTCCGCGGGTGCAGGCTTGGGATGGGGACTGGGGGGTAGTCTCCCCCAACAGGCCTTGAATTGTGCGTGGAGCCGTGTTGCAGGCCCTTGGATTTCATGTGTGCCCCGGCTGCAGCTCCGCGTGTCACACTGAATGGGAGGGAGGCAGGATTGTGCTGAGGTGTCAGGTGGACAGCATTCCACCTGGGGGGAAAGGCTGGAGACGCAGCTGCTCAGTAAGGCCGGGTACTGGGGGGTGAGGAGCGCGTGTGTGCGGACAGGGCATGGAGAAGAGGAAGAGCTAGACCAGGAGAGTGAGGGTGCCGTATGGAAGAGGCAATGCACTAAAGAGTGTGTGAAGTGTGTGTGTGTGTGTGTGTGTGTGTGTGTGTGTGAAGAGAAATACACAAAAGAGAGAGAGATTTCCCGTGATCACCAGACATCACTAGCTCGTGGTTGCGAAGCAGCTTCCTGTGCTCTGTATCTTCCCCAGAAAGGTTCCATGACTTTATTCTGAGGTGGACACAGGCATGTTAAAATGTGCTAAGATCAGGCCATCGGAGGAGCGCGGCTGGCGGCAGCAAACCGGGCAGGTAAAAGAGGCAGGGCACCATGCTGCCCTGTTGATCTTCTTTCCTGGGGTCTCTTCCTGAACTTTGGTGAACGGGGCTCAGAACGCCCCGGGGAGAGGGGTGGCAAATGGATGAGCCTGGACACGGCCAAAGGGGCGGTAGAGACCTTCACGAAGGTACCCGTTGACAGAGCCCGGTGGCGACCTGGGCCTGGTGGCCCACAGACAGCAGGGGTCCCATTAAATGCTTTTGACTTTGAATTCTGCTACTCCTGCTTCCTTTGTTTGCATTCATTAGATGTGTCTTTGTCCATACCCTTATTTTCAATCTTTCTGTGTCACTTTTTCCTGCCTATTTGTTCTTTCTGTCTATAACTCTGTTTCCATTTTGTTACGTTTGTTCATTTGTTCTTTAGATTCCACAGGTAAGTGAAATCATACAGAATTTGGCTTTCTCTGTCTGACTTATTTCTCTTAGCACAGTACCCTCCAGGTCCATCCATGCTGTTGCAAATCCGTTTATCTACTGATGGGTACTTGGGGGGCTACCATGTCTTGGCTGTTATAAATAATGCTGCAGTGAACGTAGGGGGTGCATGTATCTCTTCTAATTAGTGTTTTCATTTTCTTCGGATAAAAACCCAGGAGTAGAATTGCTGGATTGTGTGATAGTTCTATTTTTAATTTTTTGAAGAATCTCCATACTGTTCTCCATAGTGGCTGCACCAATTTACATTCCCACCAACAGTGCACAAGGGTTCCCTTTTCTCCACATCCTTGCCAACACTCGTTATTTGTTGTCTTTTGAAAATAGCCATTCTGACAGGTGTGAGGTGATATTTCATGGTGGTTTTGATTTGCATTTCCATGATGATTAGTTATGTTGAGCATCTTTCCATGTGCCTGTTGGCCATCAGTATATCTTCTTTGAAAAAAACGTCTATTCAGATCCTGTGACCAGTTTTTTTTAAAATTATTTTTTTGGAGTATAGTTGCTTAAAATGTGTTATTTTTTGCTGTACAGCAAAGTGAATCAGTTATATATAAACATACATCCCCTCTTTTTTAGATTTCCTTCCCATTTAGGTCACTGCAGAGTAATGAGTAGAGTTCCCTGTGCAATACAGTAGGTTCTCATTAGTTATCTATTTTATACATAGTAGTGTATATATGTCAGTGCCAATCTCCCAATTCATCCCACCCCAACCCCCTTCCCCCTTGGTGTCCATAAGTTTGTTCTGTAGATCTTTGCTCTGACCAGTTTTTAATCAGGTCGTTTGTGGCTTTTGTGATGTGGAGTTGCCATGAGTTTTTTTGTATATTTTGGATATTAACGCCTTATCAGATATATTGTTTGAAAATATTGTCTTCCATTCAGTAGCTGGCTTTCCTTTTTTATATAGTTTCCTTTGCTGTGCAAAAGCTTTTTAGTTTCATGTAGTCCCATTTGTTTATTTGTTTGTTTGTTTTTGCTTTTGTTTTCCTTGCCTGAGGAGACATAGTCACACATATGTTTGCCATATCTTTGTCACTTTATTTTTTTTTTCTTTTTTCCTTTAACATCTTTATTGGAGTATAATTGCTTTACAACGTTGTGTTAGTTTCTGCTGTATAACAAAGTGGATCAGGTATATGTTCCACCCCTGGAACACAGCCACATCCATTCTTTCACATATTTTCCGTGGCTGCTTTCATGGCACAATGGCTGAGTTGAGTAGTTGTAACAGAGACCATATGGGCTGCAAAACCTAAAATTAAAATTCAGTATCCAGTCATATACAGATTGTTTGCTGACATCTGACCTCGAGTTTTCTTCATAATCTTAGCTTGTCTGGTCCCCTCCATTACATTGCAACCTGCTTAAGCCCATACCTGTTTCCCTTGCTGCAACTTGTAATACATTCCACACAAGGAAAGAGTTGAATTTCTGATTGAATGACAAACATTAATGCAAGAAACATTTTTTAACATCTTTATTGGAGTATAATTGCTTTACAATGGTGTGTTAGTTTCAGCTATATAACAAAGTGAATCAGCTATACATATACATATATCCCCATATCTCCTCCCTCTTGCGTCTCCCTCCCAACCTCCCTATCCCACCCCTCTAGGTGGTCGCAAAGCACCAAGCTGATCTCCCTGTGCTATGCAGCTGATTCCCACTAGCTATCTATTTTACATTTGGTAGTGTATATATGTCAGTGTTACTCTCTCACTTTGTCCCAGCTTACCCTTTCCCCTCCCCGTGTCCTCAAGTCCATTCTCCACGTCTGCATCTTTATTCCTGTCCTGCCAGTAGGTTCAATAGAACCTTTTTTTTTTCCATATATATGTATTACCTTACGGTATTTGTTTTTCTCTTTCTGACTTACTTCACTCTGTATGACAGACTCTAGGTCCATCCACCTCACTACAAATAACCCAATTTTGTTTCTTTTTATGGCTGAGTAATATTCCATTGTACATATGTGCCACATCTTCTTTATCCATTCATCTGTCGATGCAAACTTTGGTTGCTTCCATGTTCTGGCTATTGTAAATAGTGCTACAGTGAACATTGTGGTACATGACTCTTTTTGAATTATTGTTTTCTCAGGGTATATGCCCAGTAGTGGGATTGCATGGTCGTATGGTAGTTCTATTTTTAGTTTTTTAAGGAACCTCCATACTGTTCTCCATAGTGGCTGTATTAATTTACGTTCCCACCAACAGTGCAAGAGGGTTCCCTTTACTCCACACCCTCTCCAGCATTTACTGTTTGTAGATTTTTTGATGATGGCCATTCTGACAGGTGTGAGGTGATACCTCATTGTAGTTTTGATTTGCATTTCTCTAATGATTAGTGATGTTGAGCATCTTTCCATGTGCCTCTTGGCCATCTGTATGTCTTCTTTGGAGAAATGTCTATTTAGACCTTCTGTCCATTTTATTGATTGGGTTGTTTTTTGATATTGAGCTGCATGACCTGCTTGTATATTTTGGAGATTAATCCTTTGTCAGTTGCTTCATTTGCAAATATTTTCTCCCATTCTGAGGGTTGTCTTTTCATCTTGTTTATGGTTTCCTTTGCTGTGCAGAAGCGTTTAACTTGCATTAGGTCCCATTTGTTTATTTTTATTTTTATTTCCATTTCTCTAGGAGGTGGGTCAAAAAGGATCTTGCTGTCATTTATGTCATAGAGTGTTCTGCCTATGTTTTCCTCTTAAGAGTTTATAGTGTCCAGTCTTACATTTAGGTCTTTAATCCATTTTAATTTTATTTTTGTGTATGGTTTAGGAATTGTTCTAATTTCATTCTTTTACATGTAGCTGTCCAGTTTTCCCAGCACCACTTATTGAAGAGGCTGTCTTTTCTCCATTGTATAGTCTTGCCTCCTTT
>NC_041218.1:90495660-90495848 GCF_002837175.3 Physeter macrocephalus
AAGAACCAGCTTTTAGTTTTATTGATGTTTGCTATTGTTTCCTTCATTCCTTTTTCATTTATTTCTGATCTGATTTTTATGATTTCTTTCCTTCTGCAAACTTTGGGAGTTTTTTTGTTCTTTTTCTCTAATTGCTTTAGGTGTAACGTTAGGTTGTTTATTTGAGATGTTTCTTGTTTCTTGAGGTA